>NW_025870666.1:0-128210 GCF_002878395.1 Capsicum annuum
AGAAGGAATTGCAAGAAGATCTTC
This sequence comes from Capsicum annuum, assembly GCF_002878395.1. Taxonomy (NCBI): domain Eukaryota; kingdom Viridiplantae; phylum Streptophyta; class Magnoliopsida; order Solanales; family Solanaceae; genus Capsicum; species Capsicum annuum. The sequence goes on from NW_025870666.1 coordinate 25, forward strand.
GGGAAACACATATAGGAATTCACATGCTGCTGGCACTAATTGATTAGTAGGGGTTACTTAAATGGAGTCCTAGACTTGAAAAAGATGGTAGAAACATCCCTTATATATCATTTTCTCACCCACAGGTAAGAAACAAACGGTCCACTAAGTGCTGAAGTACTACCCCTCCATTCTTGGACAAGCTCATTCAGAAACTAAAATTGGAAAATTTTATTTCTATAGTCGAATGAGGCATGGAAGGAGTGAAGCCAATCCATGCGGAGAATGACATCAAAATTAATCATCACTAATTCAACTAAGTCATTTGAAGTAACTTTCTGTGATAGCATAACTGGACAGTTCCTATATGCACACTAGGCTATGATAGATTTATCCACTAGGGTAGAGACTGAGAAAGGCTCTGCTAGAATTTTAAGACTAAATCTGACATCAACGACTATAGATGGAGTAACAAAGGACAATAAATCTCGTGGATCTAACAAAGCATAAACATATAAATGGAAAACTTGTAATGCACCAATGACCACATCAGGAGAACTTTACTAATCTTGTTGGAATTAAAGAGCATGGAGTCTATTTAGGCTCTACCTACTGGAGGCATAGGATACAGTACTCTACTAATTTAGGAAATTGGACTAGCTGGGTGACGGTTATACTAACCATAAGAACCTAACTGGGGAAAATATCTAACTCTGTGGCCTTGTTTGCCATACCCAAAAAATACATTATTGCCCACTCTACAGATACCTTAGTGATTTATATCATATTTTTGACAAAAGTGATTGGTTCAGGCTCTACTGACCCGACCCTAGTATTTAGGGCTTGGTGCCCTATCTCTATTATCATCTCTGAATTTTAGCACTGGAGCACTGGCCGGGGATAGAGCTGTAACTAACAATTTCAGGAGGAACAGAGAACAATTGCCACTCTCTGACTTATGTAGAGCAAAGTTAAAACTACCTATTCTCGCTCTCTTGTTCTCCCTCTTATTTTCCATATTCTTAGCCTCTTCTATCTGTTGAACATGGACTATGAGACTAGATATGTCCTTGTCCTTAATCAATATTGCGGTTCTACACTTCTTGACCATACTATTAGACACGCTAGCATATACTTATTCAGCTTAGATCTGCTATCTGCTATCTGCTATCTACTACCATATAAGAAGCATATCTGGCTAATTAAGTAAACTTAAGATAATTCTCTTTCACTATCATATTGCCTTGCTTCATATTTATAAACTCCAAAATCTTTACTTCTCTCAACTCCAATGGGAAGAACCTATCTAGAAAAGTAGTGGTAAACTCCTCCCATCAAGAAACTCTTAAGGGTCCTCATTTGACTTAGACCCAGTAAAAGAAAGAGGGTTTATTTCGGTAAAATCTCAAATCCTAGCAGCAATAGTATTGACCACTGGTTGGCTGGAATAGAAGCTAGATGTTTATTCTGGGCTACCACAGAAGAAGCTTGGGTGGTGAAAGTTTCTTTGAATTCAGCATGGGAGACGTGTTCATCCAGAGGATCTAGTTAGACAAGCTGGGGTTCTGGATGGTCTCTCATTCCTCTTCCCTTAGTCTACTTTGGAGGTATATACTATAAATAGAAGAGAAATTTGGATTAGACAAAGAGTTTAACTAGAGCTCATGCTCACTCACACGACATGAATACTGATAGAATGGAAACTTTCCCTAAAACACCTCGCATCCTCCTGTCCATAAGTATGGCATGCTATACACCCATGCATAAGAATCTACTAGATGTGGATTTCAAACTTTGTAAGATTCTGTTGAACCTTAGGCTTTGATACAAAGTTTGCAACACCCTGAGTCTATACCCAAATATTACACGGTGCTCATGATCCCAAAGGACAACAAGCTATCCCATGACTGGTACCTGTTGCATTAGCTAAATTATAGTACTATAATATGTGGAAAAGATTCCATAAGATTCAATACTATAATAAAACTGAATACGGTATAACAATACCAAAATTGAAATCTATGTCTAAAAATAATCTAGTCTGAAAAGCCTCTAAACAGGCTAAAATATAGAGTTGATGAGATAAGTCCCCAATAAACTTCGGCTACTAAAATAAAACTAAAATTCTCAAATAATAATCATGTCCTTAAACTATGAGGACTCACCACTAACTCTGATTGTTGAAAATATATAACTGCTAGGGTTAATCGTGAGCCCATGTGTCTGAACCTATAATATAAGAAATCATAGCACAAAAGAAAGGAATGCATCAATACTTTAAATGTACTTGTATGAAAAGTAACATAGGTTAGGATGCATGGGTTTATATGCACGAACAACACTGAATGCATGACATCAATATAACTGAATAAGAATACATATATGAAAATGAAAACTATAACTGAGATCATGATAACACTAGGTATGAGTTCTGAATTAGTAATTTACTAATATCTGAGTTTACTGATACTATGAAGCTAATAATTGAGTGACTGTACCTGACATTATTCATCCTATGGAACTATACTGAGTTACGTACTGAACTAAATGATAGTGTCTAGCAATCCTAAATCTGTAGAACTTAACTGAGTTCTGTACTGAGATTGAATCTAAAACTAAGATCGTGGGAAGTAATCATCTAACCAACATACCACTCTCTGAACTGATTGGGGTCCAACCTGTAACCCCCGTTGGAAGTATGTCTGTACTGTGCCATGAGTAAAGACAAGTTGAGTTACCCTCATCTAGCTGGTACTCTGAACGAGAACGGTGGTACCCACAGCTAGTAGTTAGATCACCTCATCAACCCTCAACTAGCAGGTTGATGTCTTAACTACTCGAGCTACGTAGTTCTAGAACACAAGGTCTGCTTCTAAGGATCACACCATCTACTTTCAAGAAAGTCACTATGCATAGGTTCACTCGATGCTGAATCCAACTCCCAACTGAATAGGTACTAAACTGAGTTCTAGTTCATACTAGGATTCACTAAGCTGTTACTGATTATACTATCTAAATAAACTAAAGTGAGTTTGATTGACTGATGGAATACTACTAAATTCTATTAATTGGCTGAATTTACAGAGTTCTAAACTAAATACTGAACTAGACTAGACCTGTGCTGAGTCTATTGAGTCTTTCCTGAGTTCTGTAACTGACTGATAATACTACTGATCATGACACAACTGATGCTATCCTGAGACTGACCATGGCTCTCAGTATTCAGCTAAATTGCTGGGTATTAAATACCCCCAGGACTCGATAGCACAAATTATAAGACATGGCATAATTCTTGAAACATGATAAATAACTACTTAATTATCATTCATTCATTCGGTTATTCTAGAAAACACTTGCATGACATGAAATTGAATACATTCTAACATGATATAATTTCATTATTAAATTCTCTTGAACAACTCATCAAATACATGGAAAGCATTGTATATGCACATAGTACTAATCAACCTATGAGTATCACAAATTTCAAGACTACATACATAATAGTTGTTTTTACATAAATCTTGCACTTAATTATAAAATAGAAATCCAATCAATATTATAGTCATGAATACACTTGAATCCAAATCATGGAAAGCATGAAATCAAGTTACTTGAAGTTTAAAAGAGTTTCTTGGACTCCAAGGGTCGAAAGAACGCTTGGATGAACACTTACCATACCTTGGTTGCTAAATTCTTGAACATTAATGATGGAATCTTTGTCCTTGAATTTGAAATTCAATCACCTAAGGTTTTTGTTCTTGAGCAATTCATAAAATAATGAGTGTATGTTGTAATTATAAGGATATATTTAATGTTTTTGGGGGATGAAGAACGTGGGAAAAGACCCAAATACCCCTAAGAACACTGCTTTTAATGACTGAAAACCAAATTGTTGATGCATAGAACGACGTACCACATCTTTGGTATCGATTAGATATCCAAAGCACTGCATCGAGTCTGTGTTGGTTCACTAGAAATTTCCACAAGATACAAGGAAACATATTTATGGATGCGATAGCCACTGCGCTGTGCCGAGAAAGAATCAATACACTATTTTGGATTCCCAAACATATTTCAAATGAGGTCCAAAAACTTTAAAACTCATTTGGAAACATAGAGTGACATTCCTGATCATGAATCAATATAAAAATTTATACTTTAAGGTCATAAGAGTCGTGAAATAGTGTTGTCAACTTACAAAGGCCAAAATAACACCAAATCTGAATACTTAGCTACATTTTTCTATGTCCAAGACCCCTTAGCAAGCTTAAAAGACTAATTTGAGTTTGGGAATTTGTGGGGTATTGCAAATTCCCTCTCTTGGGTTGTAATTCAGGTTTTAGAGTCTAGTGTTATTAAACTTCTCCAACTCCTAGCTTCATCAATTTTTAAGATCATGCCCCCTAAAGATATGATATTTTTTAAAACACTATTAGGAACCCTATCCTACCTATGGACAACGTGGAGAGAACTCACCCTATGTATAGAGTACAAACCCGATCTAGGATCTTTGCTCCTAATTGTGTTGCACCATATAGAGTTCCATCTATCACCACTAGTCTTTCTTGGGCCTCTCGGGTAGTGATGCTTATAATCAGCTAGCTCAAGGGGAAATCTCTAAGGCAGAGTTATAATAGTCTATTTATTTTCATAGTTAGTTGGTGACATATTTTTCTCAAAATTTAGATTGTGTTGGTTTTATTTCTGCTTCATCCAGGGTCACTCGGGTTGGTAGTTTATGCGGTTGAACTCGTCAACCTTCACATACACTAAGGTTGAGGATAATCCTTAAGGATTCGTGGATGAGATGGAGAAGATTTTTAGAGTAATGCAAGCTATTGATTTTAAAGGTGTAGAGTTTGTTTCATATCTATTGAATAATTTAGCTTATTGGTGGTATGAGGAGTCGGATTATTTAAGGTATGATGATGTGTAGACGACATTATGGTATAAGTTTTTGTGTTCATTTCTTTATTATTTATTTCCCAAGGAGTTGAGAGAAGAAATGACCGAAGAGTTTTTGAATTTGAAGTAGGGTAAGGTGTGTATGAAGGAATATATATTAAAATTTTAGTAGTTGTCTTGTTATTCTCCTGAGTTAGTGTCTAGTGAGAGATATAAAATGAGGAAGTTTTCTTCTAGGTTGACCCACAACTTGGTATTAGAGTGTAAGGCTGCAATGTTAAATAATAAAATGGATATCTCTAGACTTATGGTTTATAAGTACTAGGTAAAGGATGAAAAAAGAGATGAAAAAATTGTAGAGAGGCAAAATAAGAAGTTTAGATATTTCAAGAAGGGTGGGGTGTAAAAATAGTGGGAAAGATGGTAGATAGTGGACCAATAATAAGAACTGGGTTAATTCTTATGTGTTTGATAATGCTCTCTATCTTAAACCTTCAGGCGATCGTCATTCTTAAGCTAAGAGTAGTCCTAAGGCACATGGTGCCCAGTCTTTGTATAGTGGATCTTAGTTTGCCCCACCTTATCGTCGTTGTCATTTTTGTTGGTAGTTTTACTGTGGATATTGTGATGAAGAGAGAAATCAATGTTATGATTATGGTCACCTGGGTCAGATGCTATGATATTGTCCTTTAACCAAGGTTTCCACTAGAACTAACATAGTTCTAGTCTCCACTTCTTGAACTCCTATGACAAAGGGCATTACTTCTTATATCAAAATTAGTCGGAATCATCTTTATGTACTTGGTACTCACCGGAAATCTGAGGCATCTCCAAAAGTTGTCACTAGTATATTACCTTTTTTGTCATGATATTTATTAGTTTCTCAATCTAGGTTGTACCCTATCTTATGTAACCCTTTTTGTGGTTGTGCATTTTTATTTTGATTCTAAAAGAATTTTTGACCCACTTTCTCTGTCTACCCTGGTAAGTGATTCTATAATTTATAGAAAAATCTATAGGGGTTGTGTGATGTTTTTCTTCTATATAAAGATATTGGTGGATTTAATTTTGTTGATATGCTGGATTTTAATGTTATCTTGGGGATAAATAGGCTTTATTTGTTCTATGATTCTCTAGATTTTTAGACCCGAAAGGTATGTTTTCAATTCCCTAATGAACGAGTGATCAAATAGAAAGGGAAATGCTTAGAGACAATTTTTTTTTATATATTATCTTATAGCTTAGAAATTAATCACAAAAGGGTGTCTATAACATCTAGTTTGGGATAAGGATTTTAACTCTAGAAGTTTTTCTTTGAAACATATCTTTGTGGTTAATGAATTTCTTAAAGTCTTTCCCGATGATCTTATAGGAATTCCTCCTGATAGGGAAATAGATTTCAGGATTGTTCTTCTACGGGATACTCGTCCTATTTCGATTCCTCCTTATAGAATGACTCTGACTAAACTAAAAGATATAAAATAGTAGTTAAAAGATTTTCTTGATAAAGGGTTCATTTATCCTAATGTTTCTCTGTGTGGTGCACCTGTGCTTTTTGTGCTAAGGAAAGATGGGTCTATTCTAATAGATAGAGTATTGTTAGATCAATAAGGTCATACAAAAGTATAAGTACCCTTTTCTTAGGATTGATGACATTTTTAGATAAATTTGAGGGTGTTAGATGTTTCTATAAGATTGATTTGCGATCAGGCTATCATCAGTTCAAAAATTGTGAGGTTGACATTCCCAAGACTACTTTTCAAAGTCGATATGTAACCTATATATTTTTAGTGATGTTATTTGGGTTTACTAATGCTCTGGCTGCTTTCATGGATCTTATGAATCAAGTTTTTAAGTAGTTTTTGTATTTGTTTGTTGTAGTCTTCATTGATGACATCTTCTTATATTCTAAGAGGGAGGAGGATTATGCAAATCACCTTTTAATTGTGTTACAGACCCTTAAGGAATGGAAGTTATATGTTAAATTTTCTAAGTATGAGTTTTGGTTGAATATTATGACTTTTCATAGGCATGTGGATTCTAGTGAAGGGATCAAGATAGATCCACTCAAAGTTTAGAAAGTTATGAAATGAACTAAACTAATAACTCAAATAGACATTAGGAGCTTCTTGGGTTTTGCTAGGTATTATATGAGGTTTGTGAAGAGTTTCACATATATTGGCGGTTTATTGACAAAGTTGAATCAGAAGAAGGTTAAGTTCTTGTTGCCCATGCTTATGAAGGTAGTTTTGACAAGTTGAATGATTAGTTGACATATGCACCAATGTTAACCCTGCTCGAGTGTATTGATAGTTTTGTGGTATTTTTTTATGTGTCCCGTGTGGAACTAGGTTGTATTTTGATGCTGCATGGTAAGGTTGTGGCCTATGTTTCTAGTCAACTTATTGTTCATAAAAGGAATTATCCAAATCACAATTTAGAGTTGGCATCTTTGTTTTTTCTTTGAAGATTTAACACTATTATTTGTGTGGGGTGCATGTGGATATCAATTTTGATTATAAGAGACTACAGTATGTATTTACTCAAAAGGAGTTGAAACTTACGTTGAGGTAGTTTCTTGAATTTCTTAAGGATAATGACATGATCCTTCAGTACCATTAAAGTAAAACTACTCAGGTTGTCTATAGGATGCTTATCTTATATGGATTAGGATAAGAGAGGGTTGGTGAATGATATTCATAGGTTGGCTAACTTGGGACTTTTTTTCTTTGATCTGAGGATGGGGAAGTTACCGTTCAAGAAGAGGTCAAATCATCTCTTGGTGCTGAGATGAAGGAGAAGAAGTATTTGGATCCTACACTTATGTAGATTAAGGATTATGCGGGTTAGTAAAAGGTTATGGATTTCAAGATTAGGGTAGATGACATCTTTAGGTATCAAGGAAGATTATGTGCTCCTTATGTTGATGGGCTATGGGAAATTATCTTGAATGAGGCTCGTGAGTGCATAGGTAGAGTTCATCCAGGTTTAAGAAAGATGTATCATGACTTGAAGGAAATCTACTAGTTGAATAATATGAAGAGAGATATAGCAAAATTTATTTCTAAATGAATGGTTTGTCAACAAGTTTTTGTTGAGCACTTGAGGCCTGGTGAAATGTCTTAAGATATATAGTTGACCATGTGGATGTGTGAGATGATTAATATGAATCTTATGATGGCTCTATTGCAGTTTCGGACTTATTATTATTTGATTTGTGACATTGTGGATAGGATGACTAAGTCTTCCCACTCCTTGCGTATGAGGAATAACAACTAAGGAGAAGATTAAGATAAGCTGTTCATTTAGGAGATTGTGAACTTTCACTATTTTCTACTGTCAATTATTTCAGACCTAGGTACTCAATTTTCATCTCACTTCTGGCGTTCATTTTAGAAAGTTTTAGGCACTTAGGTGAACCTTAGCTCCGCTTTACACCCTCAAATAGATGTGTGAGAAAATATAAGAGAGTATTATTGAATTATTGTAACTACATTATTACATTGAGGCCCTATTTATAGACAATACATTCCAATCCTTTTCCTAATAGGACACTACATTATAATTCTTTTCTAAGTAGGATTTTATATGTTATTCTATTCCTACTGATATTCTAACACTCCCCCTCAAGATGGTGCATAAAATACATATGTACCAAGCTTGTTATGGATGTAACTAGTATGAGAATCATTGAGGGACTTGGTGAAGATATCTACAAGAAAACTGATAAGGACTGCTTTGGACATCTGGGAGACCTCAATTAAAATGGAACAAACTAAAAAAAATGATCTAAAAATTAGTAAATATTTCTATAAAGTCGATGTGTCGCTGAAATATTGCTGAAAACTGGTATAAAATATACAGATCATATAGAAATCAACATACGAGTAGATCTTGAACATGAAAGTCATCAAAAACTTAGCCAAAACATCCTCATATGCCGGATTATTAGATTTGATGGCTGAAAAATGACTACAATCTGAGGAAAAAAAAGTATATGGGTAAGGTTAGAGTGATGAAACGACCCTACTAAAAAAGAGAAATGTGTGTAGGGTCGGAATGATGGCATTACCCTATTAAGAAATAGAAATTATATAAGTAGGGTCGGAATGACGATACGATCCTACTAGAAAAGAGAAATTATATGGGCAACATCGAAATGATGGTACGACCCTTCTGAAAAACCAAAAAATTATATGGGCTGGGTCAGAATGATGACACGACCCTACTATAAAAGATAAATTCTATGGGTATGGTTGGAATTATGGCACGACCCTACTGAAAAAAGAGAAATTAGATTTCAGGAGTCACAAAAAAGACGTGCGGAACTACGTAAGTTAAATCTGAGGAGTCACTAGAAAGATGCACAGTACTATAAAGCTCAAATATGAGAAAGTAGTGCAAAATGATTCATGGTACTAGACAAATCAGATATGAGAAAATAGTTACCGAAAAAAGCACGGTGCTAAGAAAAATAGATATGAGAACGTAGTTACCCAATAGATGCATGGTACTAAGCAAAGATATAAGAAAATAATCACTAGAAAGATGTACAGTGGGTCAGTGACCCAGCTTTTTCTAACATGATCATTGGCGAGACAGGCGGCATATATGGATTATAGCCGCCCGCCGGTAACGAAAACTCTTTGATTCTTTAACAAGATCGTGGAAGCTTTTATACCATATGCAAAAAAATGAACCTTGGGCCTAACTCAACCTCAAAAGCTATCTCATGAGGGGAGGATTTCCCAATACCATATAAGGAAACCAAGGACCCTTTAACCCACTGATGTAGGACTCCAACACCCCCCGCCCAGGGCTAGACATCTAGAGCGTGGACAGTATAAGATGGGGGACCCAATATTGGAAACAATGAACTGGGTGGGACAGGCTCTGATACCATATGAGAAAATATAAGAGAAAATATTATTGAATTATTACAACTATAATATTACATTGAGGCCCTATTTATAGACAATACATTCCTATCCTTTTCCTAATAGGACACTATATTACAATCCTTTTCCAAGTAGGATTTTATATGCTATTCCTATTCCTACTCATATTCTAATAGGGTGCATAAACGGAATATACTATATATACTTTGGTGGATAAGATAAAGGATTGTGTGATTTATATTAAACGTATTTAGGTTGATTACTTGTTTCATATTGAGTTTGAGTACAGTAATAGTTATCATTCTAACATTCAAATGTATTCTTTTAAGGATCTTAATTATTGGAGGTATAGATCTCCTATTGGATGGTTTAAGTTTGGTTAGACTTGATTATTTCATCCTAATTTGTTTAACCAATCAATAAAGAAGGTAAAAGTGATTAGAGAAAGACTTAGGACTCCTCGAAGTTGCCAAAAGTATTATGCAGATATGAGGCAAAGACAATTAGAGTTAGAAGAAAGTGATTCGTATTCTCGATGGTATTTTCTGTTAAATGAGTCCTGGGGTTAGGGGAGAAGGGAAAGATAAGTCCCTAGTACATTGGTCTATATAAGATTTTGAGGATAATTGGGAATGTTACTTATGTGTAAGATTTCCTTGCGAGCTGCGTTCCATTCATCTCATGTTTTATGTGTTCATGCTAAAAAGGTGTTTGGGTGATCCTTCCTAGATATTTCCTATTAAGGACGGTTGTGTAAAGGATTCCTTGTCTTACAAGGAAGCACCGGTTGAAATGTTAGATAGGCGAGTCAGTAGGTTTAGGACCAAAGATGTATCTTACATGTAATTTTATATTATGGGCATAAATTGAATGGATTTTCATATGATTAAAGTTTGGGTTTTGAAATTATTGTTAGTGGTTTTGGTTGTTACTCGATGAGTTACTTGTCCAAGATTTTGGATTGATTATCATGCTTTAAACTGATGTTTTTAGGACAAAAATGGTAAACTATCTAAATGATTGAAAAAGGGGATATGGGTTTTCCCAAATTGGATAAATTTTGGCTTGGAATTGTATGAAAATAAACCCAAATGGTAAATTTGATTTGTATTAAGGAATATTGCACGATCTAACTTGATTTTGTGCCCAATGCACTGCATTAATGGATAAATAGATATAAAAATTGATTTTGATGGACTGGGGCCATGTTTTGGTTTTAATGGAATTCAGGAGTCCAATTTAGCTGTGTGAATGATGGCATAAATATATTAGCTTGCAAGAGTGTTGGTATGACGACACTAAGTGGTAAATGCCATAATGAATGACTCCTGGGTAGATGGATGGAATTATTGGAAAATTATTTTAATTTGGGCTTAATGGGGTTGTGTAGCTCATGGTAAAGGTGTATGTCTTAGGGGTACAAATATTGAAAACTATATTGGGGTCTATATGACTGTGTGCTTGTTACAAACTTGATATATATTTGGGATGGCTATAATCTATGGTAGCTTTAGTTTTCCCTCTGATTTTCCTTAGTTCGTGAAGCTAACATGCCATGGTAGTCTTTCATTTATGGAGCTGAACCCATATATCCCATGGATACCTTTAGGACGGATTGTGAAACATTGTCCAGGTCAATATTTTAAAACTCTAAAGTTCATGATCCTTACCCTATTTCGACATCTTAAAAATCTATATATGGATGTGTGCATGTAGTTTGACTGATTTTGGGCATGGCATTATTTTATCACATTACATAAGTCCTATGCCAATTCTTATCTCATTGACTTTTCTAGGATGCTACATCATTTCATGATGTCAGGTCCAACAACATATCTGTTGTTCCTATGCAACATTTAGTGGTTGAGAACGTTCTTTAGGATGCTGTGAATTTGTGAACCTCAATCCTTTGGAAGGCCCTATCATTTTGTTTTTCTTTCCTTATTGACTCAATACTTTGGATTCTATTTGTCATAGTCGGGAGCATGTCCCAATTAGATATTATTCTGGTTTATAGGCTTTCATGGACAGATGTGGGTTGGTAGTTGTTTATCTCCTAGTCTTCTTTGAGTTATTTATTCATCTTTTATGTCTACCTTGATTGTTCTTCTGATTTATTATTATCATTATTATTCTGCTCTTGAGGTTAGGCTAAGGGGTTGGTCTTCGATCCACGGTGGAATCAAGATACCCATCATGGCCAGGCCTTGGTTTGGGTTGTGACATTCTCGAAATAGTATAAGGTATCAAAATCCATTATTAGATATTCAACTAGCCATAACTATCACTAAGTTAGCAATTACATATAATGTAGAGCAAGTAAGTTAATTCCATCTATGGTAATGGTAATTCGGGTAAGTCTCATCCTAAACTTGAGTGACTAAGGCAATATCCTCATTGATTGAGTAACTAAGGAATATTTATCCTAAACAAGGGCCTAAAAGTTCAATTTCACATAGGATAGGAATAACTAGGCTAATTACGCCCAAAACAGTATACAAATAGCCTTAACGGTTTGACTAACCAACGTATTAAAATTTATTCCTCCAACACCTAAAATCCATCTCAAATCTTACAAAATATCATAAACATACTATGAAGTACCTCAATCTAACAAAGGGTAAAACCTAGTCTACTTAGATACCAAAGAAAGCTCACATTATTCGCTAAATCACTGTTTTCCCTTTGGAGAAGCTTCCGCAAGATGCCAAGCTATCTAAATCACATTTTAATCATCAATAAAATATTAATCATACAAATATGCTCTATTATGCTTTGAGTCTAAAAATTACTTATGGGTCCCATTTAAGGAGAATCGTATTTCAGAAATCAACCTAATATTCCCTCATGCTCAAGGAGTCACTACCCTTAAAAACAGGTGAAATTTGAGCTAATTTACGGATTAAATCACACCTCTGAGGTTTTGGGATTTTTGAACAAGAACTGGGAAATTCTGCCATGAAAAGGGTGAAATCTTACCACAAATCAAAGGAGAGTCCTGAAGTAAAAGTGGTAGCCATGATCCAAATCACCCACAAGCCTCAAATCAAATCCATCTTCTTATTTATAGTTTTAGAATCAATATAATTAATTAAGGAATGGCAGAAAGGCTTTAAATAGTGTATTTATAGCAATTCTACGTTCTCGGGTCTCATTATAGTGACCCGACTACCGCTGCAATGATATATTGAAGTTGTACACACGAGTTGCTTGATAACACTCACCTATACCATCTGAAGTGGTAGAGGGTGGTCGTTTTCAATAGCTCAACTTTTGATGTTGTCAAATCCATAAGAAGTGAAAATTAGAATTCTAGTCTTATGGGTCTTAACACCTACTAAGAAAACACCGAAGTACAAATAAAGTAAAAACATAATTTAAAATGAGGGGTTTTGGTTTTGGGAAAGTGTGTGTGTCAATAGTAATTCAATTCCACAAACAACACAACAATTGTAATTTAACTTTGATATTGAGAGAACCTTGGGATTATGTCTACCTAAGGGAAAATGAGGTATGGGTATGTGTAGATTTTGTTTACATTCTAGTTGATAAAAATATGGTAGGCTAGGTCTAGGATCCTTGACGTTAGATTGTCAACAAGATCTCAAGAATTTCACTTATTGAATCATTCAGATACCTAAAAAGTGTGTTAGTTATATTTACCTATCACCTTAATTGAGTATCCATATTTCTAGGAAAGTACCCAATACACACATTAATTTTCTACTATTGCCTTGGTTCTCATATTCCTCTTTCAAGGATGCGGTACGATCAAAAAGTTCACCCAAACCCCTCTTACAAGGACGGTTTGAGCTTTCTAGAGTTTGGGGTTTTCACCCATTAACCCATTTTCAGTATTTGAGTCTTCTACCCACAAATCCCAACCAATTTATTCAAATAATAGTAGAACCCATCATCAACCAACTATCATATACATAAATACATCACAACTCACCATAAATTGCACCTTAGTTCAACATAATTCCAAGATAATGAAATTTAGCTACTCATGATCAAAGGAGAGAAAAATATACCATAAGGGTTGTGCCAATCATCCATTTTTCAAGAAATGAATAAATTTAAAGTCTCCAAATCAAATTACAATTCTTACCCAATTTAGGGTTTCAACTTCAAATTCAAAATATTGTTAGTATCTAGAATTCCCAAAATGACAAAGGTTTTTAAGGTTTTAAGGGATTTGGGGATAGCTACTTAAAATTACTAAACTCCCCTTAGGCCTAATCCCATGTTGCTGCGATCACATTAGATTTGCTGCGATCGGGGATACTGTGACTGTGGTTAGATACATGCGATCGCAGTTGCTGACTTTCTTGACTTGCTACAATCGTAGCCCTCAGACTGAGATCGTGGTAACTAAGCCTTGTTCTGTACTTGGTCCATCAGCTATGCACTTTTGTTCTCCTCTTTGTTCCTTTTGATCTCAATTCCATATCCTTCTATCTCATAACCTTTATACATGAAAAATGTGGAAATTACTGCATTTAATCACAATGTTATCTCATTTATGTCTTTAAATCATCGTAGTGTGCATGAATGTTTAGTGCAAATGAGCGGTAAATTCACCACTCATCAAAACCCCAACTTAAAGCTTTGCTTGTTCTCAAGGAATACTACTTCTTACCATGAGACAATGCATATTTATGCCTAAGTCAAATGACCAAATAATCATAATGACTTCAAGCTTAGATATTACCACAATTTAGCTCTTCAACATGGGCAAATCTATTTTCACAACACCCCTCAACATAAAATGTCATTTTCAAGGATGCCAAAGACTTCAAAGAGAAACCATGCCACAATTAGTAATACTCAAGAAATGACTCCCTTTTGACCTCAATTACATTATACTCTTTTTTCCTTTTTTTTCGAAAGAAGAAAAAATCACCCACCTTAACTTGTTCACATGCCTCCTCACAAGAACGATAATTTAACACACCAAGAAATCAAATATTCATCAAGGATTTTAAGTATGAAACACTCTATCCCTCAAGAACTTTCGATGCTAAAAAGTACCATGCCATAGGCTTGCTCTTATTTTCAATCACTACTACAAGAAAAATAGTTAGTTAGAAATCTCAAAGGGCTTTTTGAGCTTGTAATGTAGGTTTGGGGTTAAGTAGGCTTTCATTCAGGAACAACAACTCTATACCCTCATTGAACATCTAAATCATAATATCTTATACAACTTTTGATCATTGGCCACTTCTTTTTGTTTTCACACCCCCTTTATTACACATGTGCCGACTTTTATTTCCTTTGTTCAACCTATTTATTTTCATTTCTTTTTCTTGCACACCTGTGCTTCTCTTTCCATTGTTTGATCTTTTTTTTATTATTCATCTATTCTCAATGCTTAAGCCTATAGGCAATGACTTATAATTTTGTAGCGCAAAGTTACCTCTTTCGATCATCACCACCCCCAACTTAGGCTTTTAGCCTCAAGTTGAAGTGTTAAATTCAGGGAGGGTACAGTTCAAAAGAGATAAAAATTCAAAGGTTCACGGCTTGAATGTGTATTCTAAAGAAAGGTATAAAGACTCAAAGTGGGTGACTATGGATAACAACCATGTATGGGTAACCTTTATAAGCTAAAGTGGACTTACAATGTCACAACGATGGCCTAAGATCATCCCCCCAACCAAGTATGATAAAAATTAGCTTCGAGAGACTACTGGAGAAAGTTCTATATGGTACAAGTACACATGAGATTTAGACAAATAATATCACCACACATGGTAAGCCAATTCACCAGGGAGTCTCGATTTCCCCTTCCATTAGAGAAAAAATTAGAGTATCTACCAGTTCTTACAAGACAAAATTTTGGAGTCACAAAAAGAGAAAAGGTGTTGATATAAGGTTGCTCATATCTTTGCCCTTGATTTTTGCAAACTTTTTAGACCGAGAGGGATATTTACTATGCATTTAAAACATGCACAATTTTCTAATTATGGTACCAACATAATCCTTCGTCACATATTTTGGTTTTTACGTGGGCAAAACCATATGGTTACTCAAACTTTGTTGTAGGTACAAGTGATATCCCAAATTGTCATAGGTACTTAGATTTACCTTGAATTTATCACCTCGATGCTATGGGTGCTCAAACTTCCCCTGTACCCATAACTTAAAACCCAATCACGATGTTTTTCCCATAATAATGTTGTCACTCAATTTATCATTTCGAAATTCTCGCCAGATATCATCACAAACAAAATAAAGATGACATAAAAATGTAACAACAAAACAAACAACTAATCAATACAAATGTGGGCTACATTATAGCTCTTGAGTATTACAACCCAAATAAAAATATGAATCATCCAAATGATCATAAAGACATAAAAAAATATCAACAATATAGGAATAAATCAAATGAATATGCAGACAGGTATCCCCAACTAATTAGCTAGCAGTGTCCTCATTTCATAAACAATAAAGCATAAGAAGAGATAAGGGTGCTCCCTGAAACTGCATTAAGAACTTCTCTCATTTGTAAACTCTACATCATTATCGACATCTACAAAACTGGACAACTCAGTGTGCACCTCATCATCACTATGCACTTGGGAGGAAGGGAGTATATCATGGGGTTTTAGGACCTCCCATAGTTGCTTCACCCCCTTCCACATCTTAATAAAGAACTCATCTCTTTTCTTCTCCCTTATTACCATCTTCTCATATGTAACCCGAAGATCATGATGTGACTCAGCTAAGGATAAGTAGGCTCTCTCGAGTCTAGCAATGATATCTCTGTTCTTCTTTTGGTACTCCCAATAATCCTCATAATTAGATTGGGACACATACGAATGACGTGTGGAGTAGGTTTTCTCGGCCCCTGCGGTAAACTGGACATGAGCTCCTTGATGGCCAGAAGCTTGTCATGAATTGTCGGACGCTTTTTTAGCACATTCTCCTTGTATATTCCTTTGTAGGGGAAGCTTTGTCCAAAGAATATTACCATAGTAGTGAGTGTGGCACTCGGGTTCCATGACTAAGATGTGGTTGTATTTCTCCATGAGATTCTCTTGAAATACAACAGACAACACAATAACAAAAACATTGACATATTTTTACATAAACTATGTTATGTTTTCCACTAAAGCTCATTCGATGGTTAATTGGTGGTGTTTGGATGAAAATTAGAAGTGTAGAATATTTATCACAGGTAGAAAATCTGCCTCGACTACCACTATCGCGGGCCATAATTCCATAATTGTCATCTCGATGACCCCTATTGCAGTATATGAGACCAATTTCAACCATCATATTTTAATGTCAAAAATTTCAAATTTAAAGCCCAAAGAATGTTCTATAACAAGGATTTACTCTAAAATAGTTGAACAAGGACACTCAGTACTCGATTATTCCCCTAAAATGAAAAAAAAATTAGTGAGTACTCATATGGGCAACCTACCAAACTCTAAGTGTGAACTCTTAATTTTTCTCAATTTCACGCACAATTTGGGTACTCAAGACATCCCCACTCATATGCAACCCATATTATAGAAGCTAAACACCACACAGATATAATTTATGAATCATTTAAGTATGAAAAACATAATTTCAGGCCTTTGCTATATCATTCATTCCATGGCTTATTTTCCCAATCAAGGCATAAATTCGAGGCACCTATTGGGTAAGTAATAAAAGAGAGATGTAGGGATATTGTTTAAATTCTCACAATGTGGCCAGAACTTGGTCCAATTAAAGAGACAAGTTGAGAAGAGAGTTGTGAGAGAATGTGAGGTTCAGATAGTTAAAATACTATTATGACCGCAATCGCGGGTAGGGTTCTGCAATCACCAACACACGAGTGACCAACATCTGGGACACTGTCCTGCTATATGGACCAATGTCCTATAATCCCAGACAATGTCCCACGATCGTGGTAACTAGGGCCATTTCTGTACCCCTGTATTCCCCTGTTCAGCTTATTTAACATTTGGATATATTATTCCTTATTTGGTTAAGCATGCAAAAATTTCCCAATTTCTCCTTCTATAACTCATCCAACATAATATATAGCACCATAAATATATGGGTTACTCAATTGACAAAATTAAAATATACTATACAAAAATTAAAGTAAATGATACGATCCATTCTCATGGCATTTATGGATTAACTCCCACATAGCGCCATAGCTTACATTGTGGCACAATGACTTCCTTCTTTCTCAAGTTGGGTCCTCAAGGGGCAGTCATTAACTTTTTTGATTTCAACATAAATCACTAATATCACTTTAAGTTCAACGGGCTGTTTCTTTATTTTGAATACTCGAAAAGAGACCTCATCATCATGAACTCTAAACCTTATTTCAGCCATCTCTAAGTTAACAATGGCTCTTTCGGTGGCTAAAAAAGTTCGACCAAGAATAACGGCAAACTCTTGGTCTATTTCACTATCTAAAACCATGAAGTCCGTTGAAAGTATAAATTTGTCCACTTTGACTAGAACATCCAACAAAATCTCAACCGACCTCTTGATAGACCAATCTTCCATTAAAGCTCTCATAGATATTGGAGTTCGATGTCCGATCAAAGATTTTTGTAACTAAAAAAAGGTATGATGTTTATACTAGCACCGAGGTCGCATAGATCTTTCACAAACATATGTGCTCCAATTGTACAAGGGATGGTAAAATCTTCGTGGTTTTCCATCTTTTCCATAATTTTATTGCTCATTATATACTACAACCATGGGTGACTTTGATCGTGTCACCTTCGATCTTGTTCTTCTTTGACATCAACTTCTTCATGTGCTTAGCATATCTTAGGATTTCATAGATTACTTCAAGTAGTGGGATATTGATAGATAGGCTACTAACCTTGGTTATAAATTTCTTAAATTTATCACCCTTATCTTTTATTTTAAGCCTTTGAAAAAAAGGGGGAGGGACTTGTATTGTAGTCATCACATCACTTTGTAGTTTCTCATTTTCCACCAGCTTTCATCAACTTCAACCGGTTTCTTTTAATCATCTTCTTCTTGAGATTGTGGTAGAACTTCTTTTGAATTAACCTTAGGAATCTTTTCACATAAATTTTCTTCCAAGTTACCACCAAGGTTCTTCCCATTCATATTAACTAATGCTAAAACTTGATCTTCATTCTTCAAGTTTACAATTGTGTAACAAGGAAGACCACCCTTTGGCTTAGAATTCAATTGGGTGGAAATTTTCTCAATTTGAAACTCCAATTGTTT
The DNA here is from genome assembly GCF_002878395.1 of Capsicum annuum. NCBI lineage: Eukaryota > Viridiplantae > Streptophyta > Magnoliopsida > Solanales > Solanaceae > Capsicum > Capsicum annuum. Next base: position 19,035 of record NW_025870666.1, read on the forward strand.
AATGGAGATGGAGTGGGACACCACAATTTGATAATGTTGCAAAAAATTCCTTTTATTTCATGGACCATTTTTTGTTTTCCTTCCCTATCATCCAAATCCTTGCCAAGAACTCATTGGTTTTATATTTGTCGGTGTCCACAATGCTACCATCATTGTTCTTCACCAAGTCATGAGGGGGCATATACCTGTCATAATCACGATCACTATCCTTCCAATCACGGTCACGTTCACGATCCGTCTAAGCTTGATTCCTACCTTGCCTTTGATAGGTGGGGTGGGAAATTCGCAAATCATTTTCCAAATATTAAATCTCCTTATCACACTGCTTGGTCTCTTCTTAATCATAGGTCTTGGATGCTATAGAATTTACCTCCTTTATGGGTGAACCCATCGTATGTTTTGTCAAATGCTCTAATTATGTCATCATTTTTCCATATTCTCATATCTTTCATAATCCTTCTTTCTTTTTTCCTTGTCATCCACAGAGATAGTAGGAGACACTTTTGGCACTTTGGCATCCCAGGTATGTCATCCCCGGATTTACTTAGTAACTTTCTCAAACAAATTTTAAGTTGCATGATAAGTCAACTTCGTAAGAGAGCCCCCCACCGTACTGTCTACCATCGTTTTGTGGAGCAGATCAAGAGCCTAGTAGAACATTTGAAGAAGAATCTTCTTCTAGACGTCGTGGTTGGGACATTGCATGAGTTTTTCGTTGAACCTCTCCTACACTTTGTACAAGGGTCCTATATTCAAATTCCTAAAGTATGTAATCTCATCACGCAATTGGAGCATTTTGAATAGTAGGAAATACCATTCAAGGAAAGCCTTGGTGAGTTCATCCCATGAGTGATAGACCCGACTGGAAGAGATTGAAATAATAATACCATCTCTCTCATCATAGAAAAAAGGAAGAGATGAATCCAGATGGACTCTTGGGTTATGTGTGCAATACAAAAGGGTGGATGCACTCTGATGAAATTCTTCAAATGCATGGTGGCATCCTCATGGGCTTGTCCACCAAAAAGTCCTTTCACTTGTAGAATATACAACATGACCTTGTGACATGAAAGACACCATTCCCGTGAGTAGGTACGATATGGATAGCACTCGATCGACCAATGTCATTAAGATGCTCCTTATCACAAAAAGGGACATCGAAAGACCTGACCTGACTAGTATTGTCACTGATGGTTCCGTTTATGCCATGGAGGTTACCTAAAAGGAAGCAAAAACAACAAAGAAAATAAATATACACTACAATGGGTATGCCCCATGTAACAATCAATACCGCATAAGTGAAAACTAAATTTCACTCCCAAGTAACAACACTATATTTATAACACTCACCTACACCATATAAAGTGGTAAAGGACGGTCGTTGTTAATAGCTCAACTTTTATTTAGGTAGAATCCATAAAGAGTGAAAATTAGAATTCCAGTCTTATAGGTCTCAAATCATACAAAGAAAACACCTGAAGTGAAAATAAAGTAAAAAACATAATTTAAAATTGGGGGTTTTGGTTTTGGGAGAGTGTGTCAATAGTAAATCAATTCAACAAACTATACAACTATTTTAATTTAACTTCTATATAGAGAGAATCTTGGAATTATGTCTACCTAAGGGTAAATTATGTTTGGGTATGTGTAGATTTGGTGTACTCGCAAGTTGTTAAGAATATGGTAGACGAAGTATAAGATCATTGAAGTTATCTTCTCAACAAAACCTTAAGAATTTCATTTATTGAATCTTTCAAATACCTAACAAATATGTGAATCAAATTCGACTATTACCTTAATTGGGTATTCTATTTCTAGAAAAATGCCCAAGATATAGTCAACTTCATAATCACTTTTATGTCTAAGATAGTTAGAATTAGAAAACGATACCCATTAAATATATACTATTGCCTTGGTTCCCACATCCCTCTTTCAAGGATGGTGTGGGTTCCAAAAGATCAACAGACCCCCTTTTTCAAGGACGGTTTGAGCTTTAAAAGTTTTGGGTTGTCATCCACAAACCCATTTTGAGTATTTGAGGCTTTCACCCACAAATCCAAACCAATTTACTAAAACAATAGTAGAACCCATCATAAACCAACTAGCATATAGACATATACATCACAACCACCAAGTAATTGCACCATAGTTCTATATAATCCCAAGGAAATGAAATCTAGTAACTCATGATGAAATGAGAGAAAAATTTACCAAAAGGGTTGTGCAAAACATTCATTCTTCAAGAAATTACTAAGGTCGAAATCTCCAAATAAATTATAATTCCTGCCCAATTTAAGGTTTCTATTTCTGTCACGATCCGAACCAGGGCCTGGCTGTGATGAGCATTTCAAACCATGGAGGCCCGAAACACCCCTATCTGTCTTGTAATCATGCATCTAATTCATATCATCAAAGTAATGTGGAAAAACAAAAGATAATGGAAACATGGTCATAAATATGAAAAGAAAAAATAATAGGGAGATAGGGTTCCCTCAACATCAATTAACCCCTAAACAACTGTCTGCGAAAATCTCTAACAAATGACTGAGTCAAGTAACCGTATATAAACTAGGACAAGGCCCCCAGTAGACCCTAAAACTGAATATAAGATAAAAGGACTGCAGGACATAAGAGCTTCCAAAACATAAAAGGTTCACCACTTGTCTCTACAACTCTGTGTGAAACATCTACTGATTCTCTTGACCCCTAGACTTGGCTTCTCAACCTGAGAGGTTGGAGAGGAGAAGCGGTCAGGACAAAAGTACTGGCACACAGATATATCAAAGCAAAACATAATATTTTTACAAAATATAGTTGAGAACCATTATAAATCAATTTCGTATAAAATCATTTGAAAGTACATGGGTGTAACGCAATAATTTTTCTTAACAATAATGAAAGGAAACTGAACTAGGTGGAATACCCTACATAATTTACAGCAACTATCAAAACTTGGTTGCTATCGAGATTAGAGTATAAGTGAGGGAGAGACACACAAGATCACATATCCTGGGGTCTCGACCCAATGGTAGTGCCCAAGATCACTTAGCCCAAGGTCCTACCTATAGTCCTAATTTGGGAATGACATAAAGAAAGTACACAAGATCACTTAGCCTGGTGCCAATATTCCGTGTCGGCAAACACGTTTTCTAGCGATGGGCCCTTGTGTCTCAAACGCCTTCTTCGGGCATCCACCTTTCTCATGTAAAATCAACCCATTCAAATTTCATCTTATTCAATCACATATCGTATTCTGAAGGGTATCATCATACCCGTCTTGCAAGTCATCAATATCATATCAACATATGCATAATCATGTAAAAACGAAGATGCTTCATCATTTACAAATGGTGAACAATATTTATTTCAAATTCATGCTCTCTTTTGTTGATCACAAAAGAGTATGGAGTATCGAAACATTATCATGGGAATTTGAAAATAATTTATCATTCATATTTATAAAACTTCCACGGAAAATCTCAAATCACATATGAATGGTTTCAACCATTGAAGTGTATAGCCAAAAAATTCCCATGACATAAAGAAAATGACTTAGAAATCATATTGAAAGCAAGTTATTAGCATTTGATTGAAAACCCCCATTTAAAAGCATGCATGTTCATAAAAACTAAACCCATGAGATTTTTGGATAACCCCACGTACCTCTATTTCCAAGGATAATAGATGTTTCTTGAAGCTTCTAGATTGGTGATTCCGAATATGTAATTATCTTTGAAAACTTACGGTCAAATCTTGAACTATTTGGGTTTTTATTTCAAAACCCTGAGGAGAGTATTTGAGCACTTTTGATTATTGAAGATGTATTTTGGGGTCCTTGGAACTGAATTTCGTGTTTTAGAGCTAAGTAAGGGTGGAAAAGGACCACTTTGTCCACAACACGGAGTGTTTAAGTCAGTAGATTTCCTTACATAGGCGCCGCATAGCCTATCGCCTATGTTTACATAGGTGCCGCCTAGGCTATTGCCTATGTTTACATAGGTGCCACCTAGGCTATTGTCTATGCTTTCCAGTGCCCATGGGCGATTGGTTAGGAGACACTTATCACTTTGAAAGGCCATAACTTCTTGCTCGAGCATCGGATTTTAGCCGAATTGGTATCTTTGGAAAGCTAACTGGAATACCTATCATTTAATACATAGTAGGCTTCCTAATTTCACATATACAGAGAGTTATGGTTAATAGAAGCTGACACACTTTACAACATCCACTAAAACTTAGTCGATTGAAATAGTTTCAACTCATCCTTGAGTCGAAGGACCTCTAAGGCCTAAATTCAAGCTTGAGTGGATTCACATGTTGTACGATAATTAACATGCCGTATTGGCATAGGATTTTATGGCTTCGGGGTTAACAACGCATCAAAATCATGGTCTATATTGTAGCCCGAATTATGGGGCGATACATTATCCCCCCTTTAGGATCATTCGTCCCTGAATGATGATGCGGGACACAGACTGACTCAATTTCAAACATAATAAAGGATATAGGAAAGATAAGATAGGAATAGTACATTCTATCTTCTCCTCCATCAAAGCAAACAAATTGGGATATCTAATTCTCATATCATCTTTTGACTCCCAAGTTGCTTCATCGACATTCTAATTTCTCTATAGTACCTTTACTGAGGCTATCTCTTTGCTCCTCAACTTTTGAACTTGAAGATCTAAAAATTCAACGGGCTTTTCTTTGTAAGACAAGGAGTCTGTCACTTTGGTACCCTCTACTGGAAATACCATAGAATGATCTCCAATGCATTTCTTCAATATGGATACATGAAATACCGGATTAATGGAACCTAAACTTGCACGCAATTCTAACTTATATGCAACTGTACCAATCTTTTTAAAAATCTGATATGGCCTTAAATAACGAGGGAATGAGGGATAAATTTACCCCTTTTTCCAAACTGCATAACTTCTTTCATACGAGAAACCTTGAGAAACAGCCAATCACCTATTTCAAACTCTAGTTCTCTTCTCTAAACATCGGTATAGGACTTCTGACGACTCTGAGCAGTCTTAAGTCATTCTTTAATGATCTTCACTTTCTCCTTCACCTGATGGATAAGATCAGGCTCATACAACTGAGTCTCACCCACTTCATATCATCTTATCGGAGACCTATATCTCCTCCCATATAAAGTCTAAAAAGGAGCCATCTTGATGTTGTCATGGCAGCTATTATTGTAAGCGAATTCAACAAGTGGCAGGTGATCTACCCAACTACCTTTGAAATCAATGACGCATTCCCTCAACATGTCTTCGAGGGTCTAAATGGTACACTCAGCTTTCCCATCCGTCTGAGGGTGGAAAGCTGTGCTCAAATTCACTTGTGTACCTAAACCCTTCTGAAAGGATCTCCAAAACTAAGATGAAAATTGCGTACCTCTATCGGATATAATAGAGACTGGTGCCCCATGTAATCAAACTATCTCCTCAATATAAATCCTAGCAAAAACCTCTCCCGAATAATTAGTCCTCATAGACAAAAAGTGGGCTGACTTGGTCAACTCATCTACAATCACCCATAAAGAATCATACTGGTTTTAGGATCTCGGAAGTCCTATAATAAAGTCCATGTTTATCACCTCCCATTTCCATAAAGGTAGGGGTATCTCTTGGAAAGTACCACCTGGCCTTATGTGTTCTACCTTCACTTGTTGATAGTTCAAACACTTGGGCACAAAATCAGCTACATCACATTTAATGTTATTCCACCAATACATGGTTTTCAGATCATGGTACATCTTAGTAGACCCTGGGTGAATGACATACCTCAAAGTGTGCGTCTCATTAAGGATTCTTTCCCATAGCCTATCAACATTCGAAATGCACAACCTACCCTGAAATCACAGAATACCATCGCCACAAATTTCAAATGACATAATCTTTTGTTGACCCATATCTTTCTTAATTTGCTTCAAGATGAGATCTTCAACCTATTTCTCCTTAACTTCAGCACAAAAGATAACTTAGCTAACTCATGAACGATCACCCCTCCATCTTCGGAATCTAAGAGTCGTACTCCTAGGTTTGGAAGGCGGTGAATATCCTTCATCATCTCTTCCTTTCCTTCTTCTACATGAGAAAGGCTGCCCATAGACAACCGGCTGAGGGCATCGGCTACAATATTTGCCTTGCCCAAATGTTAATGCAGACTCCTATCGTAGTTTTTCAAAAGCTCAATACAACACATCTTCCTAAGGTTCAATTCTTTTTGTGATAAAACATACTGTAAACTCTTATGGTCAGTATAAATATCAACATGCACTACATAGAGATAGTGCCTCCAGATTCTAAGTGCAAACACCACGGATACTAACTCCAAGTCATAAGTGGGGTAATTGCACTAATACACATTTAACTGCCTAGATGCATAAGCTATCACCTTACCACACTGCATCAATACACAACCAAGTCCCATAAGGGACACATCATAATAAATCACAAAATCATCTACACCCTCGGGAAGGGTCAAAATAGGAGCAGTAGTCAGCTTGTTCTTTAATTTCTCAAAACTATTTTCACACAAGTCAGACTATACAAACTTCATCTTTTTCTAAGTCAGTTTAGTAAGCGGAGCAGCTATGGAAGAAGAACTCTCAACGAACCTTCTGTAATACCCTGCCAAACCCAAGAAGCTCCAAATATCAGTTGGAGTCGTGGGTCTGGGCCATTTTCTCACTGCTTCTACTTTCTGGGGATCCACTCTTATCCCCTCACTAGACACAATATGCCCCAGGAAGGCAATAGTATCTAACCAGAATTCATACTTGAAAATTTGGCATACCACTGATGATCCTTAAGGGTCTGAAGGATAATTCGGAGGTGATTGGCATGATCCTCTTTGCTCTTACAATAGATTAGAATATCATCAATAAATACAATGACGAACAAGTCAAGAAACTTATGGAACACTCTATTCATAAGATCCATGAAGGTTGTAGAGGCATTAGTCAACCCAAAGGACATGATTAGAAATTCGAAGTGACCATATTAGGTTCGAAAGGCTGTCTTGGGTATGTCTAACTCCCTAACTTTCAACAAATGATAACCGGAATGAAGGTCTATTTTTGAAAAACACTTGGAACCCTGAGGATGGTCAAAAAGGTTGTCAATCCTAGGAAGATGATATTTATTTTTAATCGTGACCTTATTCAACTGACGATAGTCTATGCACATACGAAAGGACCCATTCTTCCTTTGCACGAAGAGCACAGGTGAACCCCATGGGGAAACACTAGGACGAATAAAACCTTTGTCTAGGATGTCTGCAAGCTATTCCTTTAAATCCTTTAGTTCTGTGGGAGCCATTCTATATGGCGGAATAGAAATAAGATGAATGTCTGGCAATACATCAATGCCAAAATCTATATCCCTATCAGGGGGTATCCCTGGGAGATCTTCGGGAAAGACTTCTGGGAATTCATTCACTACCGGGACTGACTACAGAGGATGGTTTCCAACTTTTGAATATTTTACTTGGGTTAGATGATACATACAACCTTTGGAGATAAGCTTTTGGGCTCTAAGATAAGAGATAAAGTGACCTCTAGGTTCCACAGAACTCCCTGCCCATACAATTGGTGTCTCATTTGGGGAAGAAAAAGTGACCTTTCAAGTTTTGCAATCAAGAGTGGCATAACACGAATGGAGCCATTCCATCCCAAGAATATCATCAAAATCTATCATATCCAGTTCTATAAGGTCTGCCACAGTTTCGTTACTAGGAATACACACGATACAATTTCTATATACCCTTATAGCAACAACAGAAGCACCTATAGGAGTAGAAACAAAGAAGGGTTCTACAATAACTTCGGGCTTAAACTCGAAACCAACAGCCCCACAAGGGTTCACATAAGATAAAGTAGATGCGGGATCAAGCAATACATAAACATCATGAGAAAAGATTCATAACATACCGGTGACAACATCTGGTGAAGCTTTCACTTTCTGGCGGTTAGTTAAAGAATATAACCGATTGAGACCGCTTTTGGCAGCTGAAGGGGCACCCTTAGGAAAAAGAGCTATAGAGGCGGCTTGGGACTTAGCCCTCCCGCCCCCCTCCCCCCGCATTTACTCCAGCAGAAGGACAATCTCTCTGAAGATGACCTACTTTGCCACAAGTATAGCAGTTTTTCCCCTCAAAGTAGCACTTCCCCAGATGATTTCTTCTGTAAACCTCACACCATAGACAAGTACGATGTTGTTGGGCCATACTGCCCTGAGACTGTGTACCTAGAGCTTTGGACCCATAAGGGGTCTGAAAACTCTAAGTTTGTCTGTCTGTCGGTGGCCTAGGTGCTGGGGCGCTGGCTGCTGACTGTACATTATTCCAAAACTTCTTCTTCTTTGACCACTTATTACCCCAATTACCACTCTGCAGCTGAATCTGGTGTTGGTCTGTAGATCTAGCTCTCTTAGACTATCTGTCTTTCTCTCAAGATTCAGCAATCTTTTTCTTCTCCTCTTCCACCTACTGCATATAAACGGTTAGTCGAGAAAAGTCTAATTCCTTATTTAACATAGCCCCCTATCACTCAAGTACCAAGTTATCTGCAAGGCCAGATGCAAATTTCCTTATTCGGGCTCTCATATTACTAGTCAACTCTGGTGCATAGCGGGCTAGTTTATTAAACTTCAAAGTGTACTCCTGGACACTCATACTGCCCTACTTCAGATTTATAACCTCTTCCGCTTTGCTCTCCCTCAACTCCAGAGGAAAGAATCGATCAAGGAAAGCTTTCACAAATTTGCCCTAAACTATAGGCTCAGCACTTTCACCTTTTTCATCTTCCCAGTCGGCATAATACTGATTCGCAACGTCCTTGAGCTGATAGGTTGCTAGCTCCACCCCTTCAACCTCATCCACATGCATCACCTTAAAGATCTTTTCCATCTCATCCATGAACACCTATGGATCTTCCTCTACCTTGGTTCCAGTTAATTTAGGTGGGTTCATCTTCATGAAATTTCTAACTCTAGTAGCCTCAGACGTATTAGATGCAGACCCAACACCTTTCACTCATTGAGCCTGGTTAGCTACAAACTATGTCAGTATATGAATAGGCCGTCTGAATTCTGAATTTGGAATATCTCCTTGAGCTGTTGGGGGACGATTGGTATTAGTCCGTGGAAACTGAGGTGGACTGGTAAGGACTGGAGGGACTCCCAGAGTAGGAACAAATTCTTGAGTGTGAGCCCTGTTATAGGTCTGCATCCTATAGGTGGGACAGACCTCATCTTCTTGATCATTCTGATCGATCATACAACGTAGAGGCATAACTAAATCATAAGTGATAATTGATTAAGGAAAAGTTCAGACTCTGAAGCACGAACTAAATCACAAAAAAGGGAAACATTTCCTAAATACCTAGCAGCCTCCTACTTATAAGTATGGCGTGATACATACCCATAAACAAGACTCTACCTAATGTAATTTCATAGACACCCTAGGACCATGAATGGTGCTTTGATACCAAGCTTGTCATGACCCAAACCAAGACTAGCCGTGACGAACATTTTGAATCATGGAGGCCCGAAACACCCATATCTGTCTATTAATCATGCACCTAATTCATATGATCAAAGTAATGCGTAAAAACACAATATAACAGAAACATGGTCATAAATATGAAAAGAAACAATAATGGGAGATAAGGTTCCGTCAACATCAATTAACCTCTAAACAACTGTCTGCGAAGATCTCTAACAAATGACTAATTCAAGTAACCGTATATAAACTAGGACAAGGCCCCCAGTACACCCTAAAACTGAATATAAGATAAAAAGACTGCAGGATATAAGACCTTTTGTAACATAGAAGGCTCATCACTTCTCTCTACAGCTATGTCTGAAAGATCTACTGATTCTCTTGACCCCTAGACTAGGCCTCTGAACTTGAGAGGTTAGAGAGGGGAGGGGGTCAGCACAAAAGTACTGGCATACAGAGATATCAAAGCAAAACATAATATTATTACAAAATATAGTTGAGCGCCATTATAAAGCAATTTCGTATCAAATTATTTGAAAGTACATGGGTGTAATGTAGTAGTTTTTCTCAACTATAATGATATACAACTAATCTAGGTAGACTACCCTACATAACTTACACCAACTGTCAAACCTCGGTTGCCACCGAGATTAGAGTATAAGTGAGGGAGAGACACATAAGATCACACAACATGGTGTCTCGATCCAATAGTAGTGCGCAAAATCATTTAGCCCGAGCTCCTACTTATAATCCTAATTTGCGAATGACATGAAGCAAGTACATAAGATCACTTAGCCTAGTACCAATATTCCGTGTTGGCAAGCACGTTTTCCAGTGATGAGCCCTTTTGTCTTAAATGCCTTCTTTGGGCATCCACCTTTCTCATGTAAAATCAATGCATTCAAATTTCATCTTATTCAATCACATATCGTATACTGAAGGGTATCATCATACCCGACTTTCAAGTCATCAATATCACATCCACATATGCATAATCATGTAAAAATCAAGGTGCTTCGTCATTTACAAATGGTGAACAATATTTGTTTCAAATTCATGCTCTCTTTTGTTGATCACAATAGAATATGGAGTATCAAAACATTATCATGGGAATTTCGTAACAATTTATCAGTCATATTTATCAAACTTCCACGAAAAATCTCAAATCATATATGCATGGTTTCAACCATTGAAGTATATAGGCAAACAATTTCCAAAGATAATAGATATTTCTTGAAGCTTGCGTATTGGTGATTCCGAATATGTAATTATCTTTTAAAACCTACGGTCAAATCTTGAACTATTTGGGTTTTTATTTTGCAATACTAAGGAGAATTTTTTAGCACTTTTAATGAATTAAGATGTATTTTGGGATCCTTGGAACTGAATTTCGTGTTTTAGGGCAATGTAACAGTGGAAAAGGACCACTTTGTCCCCAACTTATAGTGTTTAAGTCACTAGATTTCTTTACATAGGCACCGCTCATCCCATTGCCTATGTTTACATTGGCGCCGCCTAGGTTATCGCCTATGTTTACGTAGGCACCGCCTAGGCTATCGTATATATTTACATAGGCGCCGCCTAGGCTATTGCCTATGCTTTCTAGTGGCCATGGGTGATTGGTTAGGCGACGCTTATTACTTTAAAAGACCATAACTTCTTGCTCAAGTGTCAGATTTTAGCCAAATTGGTGTTGTTGGAAATCTAACTCGAATACCTATCATTTGAATCATAGTAGGCTTCCTAATTCGACATATACAGAGAGTTATGGTTGGTGAAATCTAACATACTTTACAACATCCACTAAAACTTAGTCAATCGAAATAGTTTCAACTCGTTCTTGAGTTGAAGGACCTCTATGATATTTATTCAAGCTTGAGTGGATTCACATGCTACCCAATAATTAACATGCCGTATTGGCATAGGATTTTATGGCTTTGAGAGTAACAACGGATTGAAATCATGGTCTATATTATAGCCTGAATTACGGGGCGTTACAATTTCTAATTCTTAATATTTCTAGTCTCTAGTATACCAAAAATGAAAAAGGGTTTTACGATTTTAAGGGATTTGGGGTTGGCTTCTTAAAATTACAAAACTGCACCTGAGCCAATTCTGCATTGCTGCGATCTCCCCAGATTTCTTGCTATCATGGCTACTACAATCGTGGCTACAACGACCACTGTTAGATACATGTGGTTAAGTTTGTTAACCTTCTTAACTATCTGCGATTGCAACCCTTAGACCACAATCGAAATAACTGAGCCTCTTTCTTTACAAGATCCTTCAGTTGTAAAATTTACTTTTCCTTTTTGTTCTTTTTTAGCTCAATTCTACTACCTTCTATCTCGTCACCTGCATTCTTGAAAAACATTTAAATTAGTGTATTTAATCTAAATATTGTCTCAGTTATGTATTCAAATCATAGTAGTGTGCATGAATATTAAGTGCAAATGAGTGGTAAATTCATGAATCATCATTGATATCGTAACATATTGTACTGCGATTACACTACCTGCTGATCTACTATAAGAGTAGAAATTGTGCCACTTGATATCCTGTCATTGGTAGCCAAAACCAGCACTAATTTTATGCAAATATGAATGAAGCCATAGGGTGGAGGTGCTTGGCACTTGATCCATGCCTTGCAAATGAGCAATGGGTCCATGAATTTTATGCAAATATCAAGGAAGTATCTTTCTTAGACCCGGTTAATGTGCTTGTAAAAATATGGGGGAATCCGATGAAAGTTGGGGCTAAGCAAATCAATGATGTTTGTGGGGTCAAGCAGGCAGACATGGGTGAATTCAAGGATAAGGGGTGTAAATCAGAGAGTTGGTTTGCATGATGGCTGTATCCCAAAAAGAAAGTAGCGTATACCAAAACTAAAAGGAACATCTCCATGAATGAATTCACCTCTATAGCTCGGATAAGGTTGCACATCATTTGTAGCCGAGTGTCTCCTTGCACCCACATGATGATAATCCCTGAATTGCGTACTCAGATGGTTGGTTATATTCTAGACGACATCCCTTTTGATGTTGGTCAACTTTTGGTTAATGAAATCTATCATTTAAAAAACCATGGTAGTACAAATCTATTTTACCCTTCTATGATTATTGAGTTGTACAAGAGAGAAAGGGTAGAAGAATATGATAGTGATACATCGGTGAATCCTAGTGCCCCCATCTAACTACTAAGGATTTAAAGAAAGGGTGCACCAGGAAAAGCAAGAAAAGAAAGCTTAACTTGGAAGAGCCAACATGTAGCAAACCTGTGCCTTATAGGCCAACCACCATGGGATCTCTTGAAGAGATTTGAGTTAATATTGTTACCTTTAATGATCTTGTGGTTAGCTTACCTCAAGGGCCGAGAGAGCCCTCTGCCACTCATCACCGGTATGTGTCATGTGCCGATTTTGATGAATACAAGAAGTACCAAGAGAAGCAAAAAGCTACCATTTATTGGTTTGAGAAAGCCTACTCCTCTTTCGTAGCATCATACTAGGATCTTCAGAGTACACATGAAAAGATTGTCGCTAAGGAGAAAAAGAGGGACGAGTTCTTTACAAAGATGTGGAAAGGGGTAAAGTGCCTATGGAAGGTTCTAAAGCCCCGAAGCAGGTTTTCTATTTCTTGGGTGGATAGTGATGATGAGGCCTTGTCTGAGTGGTCAGACCTTGAAGAGGATGGTGATGATTCAGGGTTTGCAAGTGATAGTAGCCCTTGATGCAGTTTCATGGAGCACCCTAATCTCTTCTACAATTGATTATTTATGCAGTAGGGACACTACTACCTCATTAGTTTGCGGTGTTTCCTTATTAATGACATTTTGGCCTGTATTATTAATATGTTTGCATACTTCTCTGCTCTTTTGGATAATCCTTACCTCTAGTTTTATTTGAGTTGTATTATTCAGGTACTCTTATGGTGCCCACATTTGCTTGGACTAGTAAGTTGTTATTCTTAGTTGGCCATTTTAATTTGAATTACACTAGATAATTCTTGCCATCGTGATTCGGTTTCTATTAGTAGCTATAAGGGAAATTTGAGTACCCGTGGCATTAAAGCTATAAACTACAAGGGAAGTCTGAGTACCTCTGGCACTGATTATTTGGGATCACATCCATATCCATTGGTGAAGTCTGAGTAACTATGTGGGTAGTTAGCCTATATTATTATTCTCAATGTGGTACTATGGATTGAGTTGATTCCATATTTAGAAAATCATGCATGGTGAAGATACAAAGGTAATAAACCCCTCTGTCCAAAAAATTTTATGAAATCTGAAGGCATCGACATGAGCAACTTTGTACTGAGATTTTCCTTTTTTTTATGACTTTGAGAATTGATGTTGAAAAGCTAATGAATATCCCATCTTTATCTTTATCAGGTAGAACTATTGAATCCTTTTGATGACATTGTAACGCCATGGAAATGGTCCCGAGACATCACGTAGTGGTTAAGACTATGAGTAGCCTTAAGCTAAACCTATATTCCATCTACTAAATCTAAAACTCAGAATAGGGAAGTATTGATGCATAATTATGCTAAAATGCGGAATTCTTTATAAGCTAAGCTAAAACTATCTGAATATAATATTTGAAAATAATAAACTCAAGTGTCTAATCAATCAATACTAAAAATCTAAATCATATCTAGAAGTCTGACAAGCCACTACTACTAACGCTAAAGAGTAACTGGGACAAACCCCCAACTGACTCGAACTATTAAAAAATACTGAATCATCTATACTAATAAGTTGAAAAATTGAATGACTAACTCCCAGAACTATAACGACTCACCAACTATCAGGATGTAGACGGAGAAGCTCGAAATAACTCACGCTGCTAAACTAAGAACCTGAACCGACATCATGAGATAATGTAGCACATAGACATATATGTGGATCAGTACTTCTGGATTGTACTGAGTATATGGTGGTAAATGCACAAGTAAATCAATATCTTAATATTATTATTAATTTGTAAAAGAATGCATGCTAAATGTTGATGACTCTCTAATGGTGGAATATATGAAAAACTGAAAATCATAATCTTGAATAGAAAAATATGTTGCACAGATCTAGTGAGTCATAACATCTAGCTTCTAAAAGATTTAATTGCACTCTATCTTAAAATTATGCTGTCTAAGTATAGAAAGGACTCAGTTTTATATCTGAAATCTAGTAGCTAATTACTTATATAAAATAATGTCTGAATAAAATTGTAAGCCTTTACACTTAGATTCTAAAAGTTATTCTGTTATGATTATTCTGTAGTATTTTCTATTAGGGAGGTTCTTCTAACCTACATACACTATGTGATCTATCATAGTTTCTAACGTCTAGATCCCTAATGGGAAAACCTCATGTTGGGGAGAGGTGGCATACTCTTGCCAAGGAGTATAACCTAATCTAAGTGATCATATCTATATCTATCATCCAAAGAGAAAGGGAAATAATCAGATAATCTGAACTTACGTTGGCTGTTCTGGGGCATGTAATGTACATATACCCAACTCAGTGCTAAATACTACTACCATTAATTTGTATGCTCATTCTGTAGGAAATCTACTTTTAAAAATAATATTATCGTTTATAATGGAAACCAACTGTATATTTATTAATTAAAATTGTAACTAAAACTTTAAAGTGTATTTCATATCTAAGCTGAGATTAATAGATCAAATCTTTGTTCAAAATCAAATCATGGGATGCTTAAAAGCATAATATTCTAAAAATAATAACATTCAAACAAGGATTAATAAGTAATGAAAATATTGATAATTCAAGTTCAAATCATTAAATGACTGCAATATGCATTAACATACAATAGTACACATGTAATTCAATTTCTAAATCACTTGAAATACCATAATCTTGCAAAAAACAATACTAGGTATAAACCCTAGCTCAAAACTCATGTAAACTCATGTAAAATTATCTTAAAAAACTAATTTTTGGCACAAAGAAGAAAGGCTTATACTTGTTGAAAACCCCACATACCTTAAGTGATGATTAGATGGAGAAACTTGAAGTTTGAGTTCCTATTTGTTCTCTTGAAGATTGATTCTTGAAGTTCTTGGATTAGGAATCTTTAATTTTGAGCTATCTCGGAAAAAATGGCGGAATTTGGATTGCTTGGGGAGGAAGGTTTGATGTACTATGGTTTCTTTAATAGAAAGTTGATGAAAAGTGAGCATAATAGGCTTAGAACAAGTTTAATCCTCTATTATTCATGATTTGGGGGATAGGGAAAAGAGTAAATTGCCCTTTTAAAATTTTACTCGAAAAAAAATCCTGACTTTTCCAACTTCTGCGATGCGACACTATCATTGTTATTTAATAGGAAAAGGACGATCATTATTTTGGCCTTTGGCATGATGCGATGTAATAGTGTTGTGGCACTCGAAAAGGACAAGTGCTATTTTGCACTCCACCGCGATGCGGTGTCTGTCTAATTGGGAATTTTGGCCCAATACAAGCTAATCGCGGTAACCTACTGGAATGGGCAGAATGGGAACTGAATCTTCACCACAATGCGGGATAATCATGGTGCTCCACTGGAAATCAGACAATTCCAAATTTGACCTTCACCATAACGTAGTTTTTATAGCGATGCTCTACTACTTTCACTAAAATTGCCATAACTTCTTAACCGAGTATCGGATTTAGGCCAAATTGGTATTGTTGGAACATAGAGAAAATTATATACATATTGGTAGGTGTAGAACTTGAAAATTCTACATGTTAAAGTAATATAGGAAAATTATGGGGTATTACATTATCTCCCCCTTAGGAACATTCGTCCTCGAATGAGACTAGTTAATCTGAAAATGCTGAGAAACTAAGGCTATATGCTAGCAGGCACAACTGAAACCAACAGCATAACTGAATCTAAAACATACTGAGTGACTAAATTGATCTTCAAATGCATCAATATACATGATGATAACTATATATTTTTATCTGAGATTAGAGAAGAATTAAATTGTGGAAAATTATTACCTTTGGCTGAATCTGAGTTGGTGGAGAAGATATGAGTGTACTTAGTTCACAAGTCTTATTTTACTTCTCAAGTAGCGCCCTCGATAGAATGCTTTATCCACAAAAATTTGACCAAGAGAACTTCTTTGTTCATTAGTCTAAGAATTTGATGATCAAGAATCTCTACTGGAACTTCTTCATATGAAAGGCTATTCTAAATATTTGTACTTTCTAGAGGGAGTACAACAATTGAATCATCCATGCACTTCTTTAGTAAAGATACATGGAACACTAGATGATATGATGACAAGTCTGTGGGTTGCTCAAGATCATACGCTACCTTCCTAACATGACTCAAAATCCTGTAGGGGCCTATATATAGGGGGCTAAACTTTCCTTTTTTGACAAAGTTCTTCACCCCCTTCATCGATGAAACCATTAGATACATAAGATCATCAACATAAAACTCAAGATCTCTTCATATTATGTCTACATAAGATTTATAACCCATCTGAGCTGCTGTCAATCTCCCTTGAATCAATTGAACTTTCTTCATGGCCTCAAATACCATATCTTGCCAAATCGAAGTAGTCTTACCTACTTTGAGCCAACCTAATAGATATCTAAACCATTGCCCATAAAGATCTTCAAACGGGGCCATCTAAATACTTGAATGGTAACTGTTATTCTAGGTAAACTCGATCAACAATAAGTGGTCATCCCAACTACCTTTGGAATAAAGAACACATGCACTCAACATATCCTCTAAGGTTTGAATGGTCCTCTATGCCTGACCATCTGTATGTGGATGAAAAGATGAACTGAGATGAACTTGGGAACCAAGACGGTTCTGAACAAAGTTCCAAAACTGAGAGGTGAACTGAGTACCCTTACCTGAGATGATGGGAAAGGGAACTCCATGAAATCTAACAAACTCTCCAATATACAACTTAGCATAATCTTCAGTTATGTACGACATTTGAACTGGTAAGCAATGGGATAATTTGGTCAATTTATCTACAATAACTCATATCAAATCATACTATTGACGTGAATGGGGTAATCAAGTAACAAAGTCCATATTCACCTCTTCTCACTTCAATGTGGGAATACCAAACTCCTGCAAAGTGCCACCAGGTCTTTGGTGCTTAACCTTAGCTTTTTTACCAGTCGCACACTTTGCTACAAATTCTGCCATATCTTTCTTCATACCACTGCACCAATATACATGAGTAATATGCACCATGCGCTTCTGCCATAATCGACTGAATCAAATCATCAACACATGACGCACACAATCTACTCTAGTATCTCAAAACACTATCTCTCCCTTGGGAAAAAACTTCTAACTTTAGGTATTTAACTGACCCCTTTAGTTTGACTAAACTACTATCTGTATCCTATTCCTTTTTCACTTCAGACACTAGAGAAGACTCTAAGCTACACTGAACAAAAATATTTCCTTCAGCTGATTCAAGCAATCTCACACCTAATGTAGCTAACCGGTGAACTTGTCGAATGAATTCTCTCTTATCATTCTCTACATGAGAAAACTACCCATAGACAATCTACTAAGGGCATCTACCACTACATTGGCCTTGTATATATAATCCTTTACAAATTTTAACCACCTTCTCTGACAAATATTTAACTTTCTCTAAGTAAATACAAACTGAAAACTTTTATAGGTTGCAAACACATCAAACAACACCCCATAAAGATAGTTCCTCTACATTTTCAATGCAAGCATACTAGCAGCTAGCTCAAGGTTATGGGTAGGGTAGTTCTTTTTGTAAGGCTTAAGCTATATAGAGGCATAGGCTATAACCTTAACTCTCTGCATAAAAACACATCTCAAACCAATTTTAGAGGCATTAAAATAGACAATGAACCCATCTGTGCTATCAGGTATTGCTAAAACTGGGGCTGAAGTCAGCTGACTCTTTAACTCCTAAAAACTCTTCCCACTATAATCTGACCACTAAAACATTACTTTGTTCTAGGTCAATCTAGAAATAGGGGATGTAATTAAAGAAAAAACCTCAACAAAGCGTATATAATAGCAAGCTAAACCCAAGAAACTTCTAATGTTTTATAGAAAAATAGGTTTAGGCTAGTTTCTTACTACTTTTGTCTTTTGGGGATCAACTCTAATACCATTACTGGAAATAATATGACTGAGGAAAGCTACTGATCTTAGACAAAATTCACATTTTCTAAATTTGGCGAACAACTGGTGATCTGTAAGAGTTTGCTATAAAATTCTAAGCTGGGATGCATGATCATCCCCACTATGAGAATAGACAAGAATATCATCAATAAAGACTATGACAAACATGTCCATAACATCTAGCTTCTAAAAATTGTACTTGTAGTCTATCTTTAAATCATGATGTCTATGTGTAGAAAGGACTCACTTTTAAATCTAAAATCTAAAGTATGAAATATAGTAGCTAAAGACTTATACAATACTATATCTGAATAACATTATGAGCATTTACACTTAGTTTCTGATAGCTATTCTGTTATGATTATTCTGTAGTCTTTACTATTATGGAGGTTCTTCTAAACTACATACACTATGTGAGATATCATAGTGTCCAATGTCTAGTTCTCTTATGGGAAAACCTCATACTTGGGAGAGGTTTCATACTCTTACCAAAGAGTATAACCTCATCGAAGTGATCACATCTATATCTATCATCCATATAGAAATGGGAAAAATATGATAATCAGTTACTACATTGTCTCATAGTTTTGGGGCATGTAATTATACCCAACTTGGTGTTTAATAATACTCCATTTAATCTGTGTACTCATTCTATAAGAAACCCACTTTTTAAACTAATATGATGGTTTATAATGGAAACCAACTATATATCTATTATTTAAACTATAACTAAAACTATAAAGTGGATTCCATGTCTAAGCTCAGATCCAAAAGTCAAATCTTTATTAAAAATTTATATTAAACAAATCATGGGAAGCTTAAAAGCATAATCTTATTAAAATAACAATATTCAAACTATGGCTAGTAACCCATGCATTTATTTTATCTTAAATCATCATAAAAATCATGCTAAGTAATGAAAGGATTGATAATTCAAGTCAAATTCTTCAAATTACTGCAATACACATGAAAATATACTAGTAGACATGCAATTCAACATCTAAATTACTTGAAATCTCATAATCTTGCAAATAACAATATTGGGCATGAACCATAATTCAGAACTCATGTAAAATTACCTCTAAAAACTAATTTTTGGCAGAAGGATGAAAGAATTATCCTTGTTGAAAAACCTCATATACCTTAAGTGATGACTAGATGGAGAAAATTGAACATTGAGTTCCTATTGGTGCTATTGAAGATAGATTTGTGAAGTTTTTTGATTAGGAATCTTTAATTTTGAGCTATCTTGGAAAAAATAGTGGAATTGGGATTTCTTGGGGAGGAAGGTTTGATGTTCTAGGGTTTCTTTGAGAAAAAGTTGAGGAAAAGTGAGCATAATCGGCTTAGAATAGGTTTAATCCTTTATTATTCATGATTTGGGGGGCTTGATAAAAGATTAAATTGCACATTTAAAATTTTACTCAAACCTAAAAATCCCGACTTTGCCACATACCGCAATACGCTGCAATCGTAGTGGCTTATTGGAAGAAAGACGATCGCCATTTTGGCCTTTGATGCGATGCGGTGTGATTGTATTGCGCCACAGGAAAAAGAGGTGTGCCATTTTTCACTCCACCGTGATGCAGTGTCTGTCAAATTAGGAATTTGGTTGCGATACAAGCTAATTATGGTGAGCTGCAGGAATGGAATGAATAGAAACTAGAGCTTTAACGTGATGCGGGCTAATCGTGGTGGTCCACTGGAAATTGGACAATCCTAAATCTATCCTTCATCGTAATGTGGTGCTTATCACGATTCCCTATTGCTTTTACTAAAATTGACATAACTTTTTAAGCGAGAATTAGATTTAGGAAAAATTGATATCGTTGGAAAGCTGAGTCAATTATCTACACATTAGTCGGTCCAGATCTTGAGAATTCTATATATATTAGCAGTTATTCATTTTTTAAGCTAACACTTACCATTCTAAGAGTTAAACTTAGCAAGAAAATGTATGGGTATTACAGGTACTCGTATGCCATGTTTGTAAGGTTTATTGTCTTCATCTCTTGTGTACTTGTGCAATCTAGAACATCCCCTTTTAGTATTTCATAGAAAATTTAGATTTTAATTGGTTGGATAAATGATCTTAGGCCATCTTTGTGATTTTTTTACCTAATTTTTGCCTAAAATGCCTACCCTTTCATAAGTGTAATCTCTTGTACCCACTTAGAGCCTTTGGACCATTCATTGGAAAACACATTACAAGCCATGAACCATTCCTTTTATTCCTCTTTTAAACAGTACCTTTCTTGAACTTAAGTTTGTAATTTAAGGAAAAAGCCTAAGTTGGGGTGGAAAAAGATTGATGGAAGACAGTTTGGTGCCACAAAGAGTTAGTGTATGCCTAATGTGCCTATTTTTTGAAAAGAAGTGAATAGAAGAGGAAAGGACCCAATGAAGAATACATAGCTTTATCATTGCATAAAAGTAATATAAAAGACGTTGGGTCAGAAAAGGATGAAAAAAATAGGCATGGTAAAAGAAAGAAAACAAGGAGAGTGGCCCATAGTTATAGAGAAAAAAACTTTTAAAAATGTGATGTAGAAGTTCAGGGAAGGGTGTAGCCATGTTGTTTCAAAAATGATATCATACCCTACCCCAACCCTATGTAATAATCTTAAAAAGTCATTCGAGATCTCCAACTGCTTACCTTCTTTGTAGTGGCGATTGAAAATTGAGTAAAGCCTATGGTATGGTGCTTGTTAACATGGATCACTTCTTGAGAGAGTGAGATCTTGCACATAAAGTTCCTTGTTGTGTTATTAGCAACTAGGTGTGTGAAAGTTTTCTTTCTTATGGGGAGGCATGCAAGCTAGTTGAGATGGGTGATGTTGTTATCTCCCAGACAATGAGGTAAATGAAGGTATAGCATGCAAGTAATTTTTAGAGTGTTTGTAGTTGATACATGGTTGCTCACCATAGTCTTTTGTATCCTTTGCAATTCCACTTTATAATAAGGGGAGCGGTTGGAAATTGTTTGTACATATGTGAAATGCCTTTAATGGTGGCACTCAAGTTAAGTCATCATGATCATTGATTCACAAAATGAGGGAACACATTGTCTTACAATATATGGGTACTGTTGCTCGAGGATAAACAAAGTCTTAAGTTTGGGGTGTTGATGAGTGGTGTTTTTGCCACTCATTCATACTCATTATTCATGCACAATGCCTTGATTTGAATACATAAATGAGACAAACTTGTAGTTAGATGCATTAATATCTACTCGATGCAGGTAAAAAGCTATAGAGGTCAAAAGATGTACATTAGAGCTAAAAATGATAAAAGAGAAGAATAAAAGACTACAGCTAAAGACATGGTTTGCATTAGCCTCGGTTACTGTGACCACGGTTCTCTAGGTATGGTCACAATCTGTTAAGATGGTTAGATCAACACAGTCATGGAATCTAACTGCGGTCATGTAGGTGTGATTTCAGTCAAACCCATGTGATCATGGATCAGCGGGAATTGGCCCAAGGGTAGAACTGTAAAATGTTGTGGACCAATCCCAAATCATATATAAACAAAAACCCTTTCTTCTTTGTGTATTGCTTGTCTCACAATATAGTTTTGAATTCTAAGCTTAAAACCCTAATTGGTTAAATGTGTAATAAAATTTGGAGACTCAAATTTCTTAGTTTCTTATTGAAGAATGAATGTTTTGCTTGACCCACATGGTATATTTCTCTTTACTTTCTTCATGAGTAGTTCAACAACTTAGTCTTGGGATTATGTTGAACTAGTGTGTGATCGTGTATGTGTATTGTTGTGTTTGCATGGATTTTAGTTGAAGAGTATGGGTTTCACCATTGCTTGAGCCTATGAGTGGGGATTTGATGGTTTAAAACTCCCAATTTCTAAATCGGTTTGATGGGTGAAAGCTCCAAGCTCTAGAAACCCTTTGTCATCCTCAAAAGAGGGTTACCGGGGGACAAGGCATTGGTAAACAACTAATCCTGTGGGTTACTACACTTTGCAATCTTAGAAATAAGTATTTAGGGATTACAATTCTTGTCAAGAGTATTATCCTAGAAATAGGTATATTTGGTTGACGTTTTGAGTGATTACATAAACCCCATACATATTAGGTGCTCGATAGAGCCAATGAGTTAAATTGTTGTGGTTTTATCAAAATATTGATCTAAATGACATTTGACGTAGCCTATCCATTACATAATAACTAAATCCCTTAATAAACCAACATTATTCCACATACATTACCTCTAAGGAGACATAATCCCAAGATTCCTCCAAACCACTAATTTAGACCAAAGATAGCATTCACTCGTTACTATTTAAAATATGTGCGATGATTTTTTGACTAATTCCCCCCATTTACTTATAAATGTTGATTCCATTAGCATTCAAGGTAACATTATAGTAATCTGAGAATCCATAAGTTAGAAGTTGATAGCATTCACTCCTTGAGATTCGACCCTAATTTACATTGGGTAACTTGACAATGACCGCCGCCCTCCGTAATTATGGGAGTGAGTTGTGCTTTATCATACCTCATATGCATAACTTTCATTTGCTGACACACCATGATATTGGCCACATAATTTTCCACATCCCTCTTCATATTTGTCCACCAATACAACTCTTTGAAGTCATGATAAATTATCGTCGAACAAGGATGAACAATATATAGCAACTCATTCTCCTCAGGAAATATCCTTTCTTGCAAACCATCCACATTAGGAAAACATTTTCTCTCTTTGTACTTCAAGGTACCATTACGACCAATCTCAAAGTCCATCACCTTCTGCTAACTTACATCACCCTTGATCCTAATCAAAATAGGATCTAACATTTACTTCTCTTTTATTTCAGCACCGAGAGATGACAACGCCACTTCCTGTACCAATACACCACCATTCATGGAGTCTAAAAGGCAAATTACAAGTTTAGCCAAACAATGAATTTCCTTCACCTACTCATACTTATTTTATTCCACATTATCTAGGCCCCATATGTATAACCTGCTAAGAGCATCAAAAACAATATTAGATTTACCTAGGTGATAATAAAGACTCATGTCTTAATCCTTGAGAAGCTTAAGCCATCTCTTTTATCTCAATTTAAGCTCTTTCTGAGCAAAGACATATTGTAGGATCTTATGATAAGGGAATATACCCATATGCACTCTATACAAATAGTGATGCCAGATTTTCAATGTGAACACCACAACAAAAGGCTCCAAGTAATGAGTCGAATAATACATCTCATGCACCTTCAACTATATATAGACATAAGCTATCACCTTGCCATGCTACATCAAGATACAACTAAGTCCTACACTGGTTGTTTCAGAGTAGACCACAAATCCATCCGTTACTTTAGGCAAAGTCAAGACTGGAGTTGAAGTTATCTTATCATTCAGCTTCTCAAAAGTGCCCTCACAAACATCTGATAACAAGAACTTTACTTTCTTCTGTGTTAATTTAGTCAATGGGGAAGCTACAGTAGAAAAGCTCTACACAAACCTCTTATAGTGGCCAGCTAAATCCAAAAAGCTCCAAATATCGGTTTGAATAGTGGGTCAAGGCCACATATTCACTATAATAATTTTTTGTGGATATGTTATGATCCCTTCACTAGAAATGACATGACCCAGAAAAATGACAGTGTTCAACTAGCACTAACATTTTTAAAATTTGGCATACAATTGCTACCCTTCAAAGGTTAGCAACACAATGCAGAGTTGATTTGCATAGTCTACCCCGCTCTTAGATTGCTAAAGGATGTCGGCTAAGAAAATAATGATGAACAAACAAAGAAACTAATGAAAAACCCTATTTATCAAATCAATGAATGTCGCCGGAACATTAGTCAATCAAAAAGACACTAGTATAAACTCAAAATGCCCGAACTGAAATCAGTCTGAAGGATATCGACCTCTTTAATATTTGACTGGTTATACCCAGATCGAAGATCAATCTTGGAGAAAAACATAAAACCCGAAAACTGATCAAACAAATCCTTTATCCTTGGAAGAGGGTACTTATTCATTAAAATTACCTTATTCAATTACTGGTAATTAATAAACATTCGAAGGGATATATCCTTCTAATGTATGAATAACATAGGTGCAGCCCATAGTGACACACTAGGATGAATGAAACACTTTTCTAAAAAACCTTGAGTTTCTCCTTAAGCTCTATCTACTAAGCCAAAGCCATTCTATAATGGAGGCTAAATATATGTCGAGGAACAAGATCAATCCTAAACTCAATCTCCCTATCAGGGAAATCACCATGAATATCATCATGGAGGACTTTAGGATATTCATTCACCATCAGGAGACAATGCAAAGAAGGACCTTTTAAGGTAGAATGATTAACAAAGAAAAGATGATAGAGACACCCCTTGGAGATCAATATCTAATCTCTAACATATGATATAAACTTTCCCCTAGGAGGTAAGGAACAACTCTTCTACTTAGTAACTAGCTTATTAGGGGATGTAATAATGACCTTATGGGTCTGACAGTCTAGAGAGGCATAGCACTAGTGCAACCAAACCATCCCAAATTTCATAGAAAAATCAACTATGCCTAAATTAAATTGATACATCAAAGTCTCCCAACCACTCACATATACCACACAACCCTTATAGACTCTTTTATCTGAAGTAGAGTCACCCATAAGGATAGAGATATAAAAAAGGTTTGAAACTCACTCAGGACCAAAACCAAAATACACAGCCACCAATCACGTCATATCAGAGAGATTCAACCCCAGATCAAGTGAACGGTACAAATCATGAGAAAAGAGTTTCAACATACCACTCACGATATCAGGCGATGCCTCAGACTCGCGTCAAGTAGTGGGAGTATACTTACAGTTCCAACCACTGTCAGAACTAGTTGGTGCACCCTTTGGTGCCGGACCTAAAGATGAAGCAACATGAATCTTTTTTTCCCCAAAAGCAACCTTACCAACACATTCATTCTTAATCATTTTCAATGGCTAACCATACCAGAAGCACTTATACCTTCTATTTTCATAATAACACCAAAGAAATCTACAATAAAATCTATAGGGAGGATATGATGAAGCTAACTGGTCCCCTAGCCTGAGATTGGGCACCTTGGAGGAATCTGTCACTCAGTGACTTTGGGTAGGGAACACTAGTAATCTAGTAAGGCCCTGAATTGCCCCGCTACTTCATAGGCCACTTTCCCCCATCCCTACCACTTAGTTGTTGGCCACCACCCTACTCAAAAAATGTAAACTTCTTGACTTGCCTCTCCTCTATATCAATCTACTTCTTTTTTTCTTCCACCACCTGTTAGATGTAAAAAACCAACCTTGAGATATATGTCCTTGATTAATAAGGCAACCTTACTTTCCAATATTACTTCTTAAGACAACCAAAAAGAGAACATCCTTATTCTATCCTTTTTTCTAGAAACTATCTTTGGAGCATACCAAGACAGTTGCTGAAATATTAAGGCATACTCTTTAACAAATATCTTGCCTTACATCAGATTTACAAATTCTTTTGCCTTTGCTTCCCTTAACTAATAAGGAAAGAAGTGGTCTAGGATGGTATTACAGAAATCCTCCCATAGAGTTAACTCAGCATTATCACTCCTTAGTTGATTTTATTTCTCATACAGTTTTTACGCCACATCTTCAGCTGGTAGGCAGAAAACTACACGCCTTAAACGTTAATGGCATGCAAAACATGAAAGATATATGCCATCCATCTAAACAACCTTAAGGATTCTCCTTAACGTAACACGATGGAGTAACAAATGTACCACACATAACCTTAGAAGCTACAAATATCCCCAAAATATGAATAGCTATATGAAACTCATCATTTCTTATGTTAGCCTAGGGAGATAGAGATAGATTGGAGAAAACCAGTGGTACTCCAGGAGCTCAATCAAGAACTAGACCCCTAGATTGGGTCTGGACCCCATAAGTAGAATGGGTCCCATAAATATTTTCCTCAGGTAGGACAAAAGAGTTTTTATGAGCTTTAGATCATCGAGAAGGCATGATCTAATAAGTTAACAAATAGAATTTAGGGGAGAATTCAGGACCTTAGACTCTACAACTTGATCATAGAACACAAGAAATAAAAATATTCCTAAATATCTCATAGCCTTTCCCTTATGTGTGTGGTACACTACACACCCTTAAAATAGACACTACTCAAAAAAACTTCGTGGAATCACAAGGGACCATGAACCTAAGGATGTGATATCCATCTGACACACCCAAACTAGGGCCTAGTCATGTCGGGCATCTTAAGTGTAACCGCGATGAGAGACCACCCCCAACAACCCACCATAACCGTTTTGTGCCCCATGTTGGATGAATTCTAATCATATATTAAGATATAAAAAATTTATAAGAAAACAATTAGAGAAGTTCATAACCATGGACAAACAACTATCAAACCTAATATCCAACCAGTGTCAACCCTAATGCTAATACCAATGCCATGGTTTACACCAATACAAAAACCTCTCATACCAATAGTAGACACACAAAGTCTCTAACTTAAATAATAGAATATCCGATTGGGACATGCCCCCAACCATAGCAAAAACAAAAAATCCAATAAATGATTAAAAGTATAAAAAAAGTACATAGCATGAAATTGAGTCTTCTAGAGTATGGAAGTTCATCACTTAAGTCGGACACCAAGTTGTCCCCGAAGTCCATGTTTCTAAAAAGGAGAATCAGTATGGTCAGTTCCGGTATCATGTGGGATATAGTGTCGAAAGATGGGTTAGTGGGTGAATGTTAGCATGTACTCAGTATAAGGATAAAATAATGACATTATTCAAAACAAAATTAATAAACATATGCAACCACATACACACATATATATACCATGTTGGGAAAGAGAACCGAGTTTAGTATTCATATAAAACGTTTAACTAGGATTGTTTAGCTCTTACATCAAATATCCACCTATGGGCTATATGGTTTCAACTCTCCTTATAGAAGAGCACTAATGTGTGTTTAGCCGCATGAGCTCGAGAAATACCTAAGATGAGTAATACATCTACTAAAATATAAGTGTGACATAAATCACTCAGTCACCAAGACCATCCTCATATCGGCAATTATGAATTTCCAGTTTTTGTCCCCTTGGGACCGCCACCTTCCATGACATTACAATTATATCCCTCTTTAAGCCATATTAAAACCATTCACACATAACAAACCATTTACCAAAATGTTTATTTATTTGGCATTAATTGTTGGAATCATCATACTAACACTAGAGCTTGCAAGTCTATCAACTTATGCCATACAAAAGACATTAAACCAATTTGACTACAAAGTTTCTGTTTAAACTAATAACATGGCCACCAAGGCTTTTCCAATCCATTTAAAACCATATAAGACAATTTAGGTTCCATAAATTTTATGCAATGAAAGGATTTCAATAATAGTAAAACTATGCGATAGATGCATTCTCATTGGCATTTAAACAATCACGTTGAGAGCATATAGATTCAAAAGCCAAAATAAAGTAACAATTGAAAATTCCCATGTAACCACATGCTCAAATCATAATTATTATATAAAAGCCATAAGTAAAACATTGGAAAACACTATTCAAAAGAGAACAACCAAAACCCCCAACATATACTTCAAACCCAAAACCATATCACAATAATAGAATAAAACCCATTCATTAAAACAAGCTTTTAGTATAACTAACAATGTGAGTGGGGCAACATCCCTTACACACTAAGGAAGACTACGAGAAACCACCCTTACGAACCTTATTTGATTGGTTTGAAAAAACACTAGCCTCTTCTTGAACCCAAAGCTTTCGAGTGATTATAATAGTGTTTTTTATTATGATTAAGTGGTTAATGAAGCCCAAATAATGTTTTAGGTCATGGTGTCAAAAGGAGTACCCCTAACTTAAACTATAAAATTTTTTACAAAAGAGTACAGTTAGACCCCTCCACTCGTATCCACAATATACGAGTGGTACTTTCTACTCATAAGTTGTTCAAAAAGTTGGATGCCACATTCTATCAAAAATACGACTCCAATGCCCTTACTCATGACCAAACCAAGTAATTAGTATGGTCCAGTCTAACCCTAGGCATAATCCAAGGGATTGACACTGGACAATATACTATTACACATTAACACTCGTACCCTATCCCCACAAATCTTAGTGAGCCCTTCTAAGTCAGAGCCAAGTTATGTTAATAAGTTTTAAATGAAGTAAAGGACCAACCCAGCAACCATTCACCAACCACACAAACCATACCCAACAAGTCGTACCCAGAAAAGAGATCCAATCACCAACCACTGGACACCTTATGAGTTGGGTCACCTAACCTGTACCCATATAATATGACTAATATGATGAGTCACTACAAGACAAGTAAGCTCAAATCTCAGGAAATTTTCAAGGGCCAATACCTAGGGTATTTTTAAAAAATACCAAATTTCCATTAAATTGATCCATAAAAGTAAATAGAATGCAAAATACTAGCATTAATTTCAGTAAATATTCTATAAGAATCACTAATTCTTCACATTAGAGTAACTCTAAATACTTGTACAATAATGGTTGAAATAAGTTGAATATTTTTAATATTTATTAGATGATATTACACTCATGATCTGCTTGAGCAGATCTAGAGCAGATCTAGAGCAGATATGGCACACCTTAAGTATAGTTGGGGTTGTTTTGGCCATAGGGGGTGGCCTCCGGACATGTCCATATGATCTCTTTAATATTTAACCTCTCATTGACTTGAATAGCTTGATTATCCTAATTTTCAACATTTACCTACACAAATGAGCATTCTACATGAGATTGACACTAAATCATTACGAAATCATGATAATATAAGATTAAAAAGCACTAATGAGTCATTAAATTGAGAAATTCTCAGAGACCTCCAAACCTTACTTTGGACTTTATTTTGCAATATTTTTCACATTAAGCCCCTTAGTTAGTTAATTCGAAGCTCGTTTCAGCAAAAAATATAAAACACCATAAATAATCACAACATAATGAGTATTAAGATAGAAAATACTCTCAATAAAGCTTAAATATAGGTGAAAATAGAAAAGAAGAGTGTAAGTTAACCAAACTTCACCACCACAGACTTGATCGTTTATTCATCCTTAAATAAATAAAAAGACAATTAATCAGCTTACCTAACTACAATATGAAGTTCAAATATGTTTGATCCTATCTAGATCAAATAAGATATTCAAATAAAAAGGCTACTCTTATACAAACTTTGTACATTGAATTAAAATAAAATAGTTCATGCTAAATGATGTAGCCTAAAAAATTGATTGACCAATGTAATACATTAGGAATTATGATCTGCCTATTAATGAGAACATATTTTACACGATACATGAGAATACTTGTGAGATTTTAAGCAATTTTTTATAGTTTTTGTGTCTTTCGTGTTATATTATAAATAAGTCTAAGGACAAAAGGAGTGAATTGTATGCTAAAAGTTTTGTATGATAGTTTATATGATGAACCGCCAAGAGAGTGATTGTCCATTGCACCTATGTCTTTCGTAAATAGAATCAATAAATAATAGTATGGTGACTCAATTTATGATTCATCTAGGACATGATGAGATGTCATTCCAATTATCATGTTGAAATATATTTAATCAATCTTTTTTATCAATAACATAACATTGTGATAATCCACCAAGTAGTTGAGGAACCATCAGATCATCCATTATATATAAATGGATCACATGTCAACTGGAAGCCTAGTAACAGTTCACGTCATGAACCATTACATGCCAGACAAGTCATTATGCTAGGCATCACAAGTGAAGAGACAACCAAAGTTTGAATTTTAAATCCTATATTTTTGGAGTCTATAAACATTTAGTCTATGAGTTATAATAAGCATCTTCTTATACTCTGAATGATATCACATCTTGTTTATTCTGGAGAAAGATTAAAAGGATTTTCATTGGAGAAAGTTTATAACGATTTTCAAATTATGTGGGTTTGGGATTAAAAGATGACAATTTACCAAAAAGGCCCTTTTAAAATCTAACAGGGATTTTTGGATCTAGTCTTCACGACTCACCAAATGACTCGCTATGACTTCTCATAAATTATGGTATGAGTCATGTCTTGAGGCCCTGAGGTATAGCATCCGTTCTATTAAGGAATCGATTCCTATCCTAATGACTTGTTGTTCTGATCAGGAGTCATTTGGAGTAGTCATAGTAAGAGACTCAATTTTTTGATTTATTACTATTGTCGCAATGGGACCACATAATGACTTTTTATGTGTTATAACGAGTCATTAGCTGGACATGTTATCTCTAGGTCAAAATCTAACACCCTCGATTGGATCGATTCACACATAATGATTAGTAACTTTTGGTCATGACTCGTTGCCATAGTCGTTGTCACTGGCAAAGTGTTAGGACTTTAGGAAATTTTTTTTAACTTTTTATCATGACATCGGATTAAAGAGAGACTAGTGGCAATGGAAAGCTAATTTAATGGCCTATCCTTTGAAGAGTCTAGAGATTGAAAAGGTATTATATTTAGTACAACAATTTTTCATGTTTCATGATGGAGACAAAATGTGAGGTAGCCATTTTATTGAGTAGTTAAAACTTGATCTTTATCTATTTTAATATCCTTTAACCTCCTTGCACATCGATAAGGATAAGACCACAGACATCATTCTCACGTCCCCATTTTGAGTCATGATGGCACCGACCATATCCCACTAGTAGGTAAGCTGATACCATAACCAAGAGCTAATGCAATTGGTTAACTTTGTAAGAACGTCCAACATGGACCCTATGTGTGCACACAATATATAAATACAACATTTAGTAACTAAAGACCAGTGATATTCAAGTTAAATCCCATGACCTAATATTATTTATACAAGAGATACTAAACTTGACAAGAGGAAGTTATGATCTCAAAATTAAAAATTATCTTAGATAATCTCATACATATGTCTCAAAAGCAAAAGACAAATAAAAATATAGGGGAAAGAGGAGAACTCGATCTCTAAGAGCTCACCCTATCTTTGAATAGTAAATGCAACATGAACTAGCTTAATGATGACAACTAGATCCTAGGTCTGCACAAAAAAGGTACAAAAGTGTAGTATAACTACCAAAATAGGGGTACTTAGTAGGAATAATCGGCTTACTGAGCCCAAATATAATGTAGAGGCGATATAAAGTAAGACAATAACCTTAAAGTAAATGGATAGGATCAAACTTGAATCTACTTTAATACCACTATAACAACATCTGTATAATTAAAGTGATAACCTGACATACTATTTCAATATACTCCATAATAATCATAAAAACTATAATACCCCAAAGTTTCCTAACTAATTTTATCTCAAGAATGAAAAATATTAGCTTCTAAATTGAAAGATGTTTATTCCATGGAGAATTTTCAATATCTTTACCTTTTTCATGTGGGAAATTCAATAAGCTTTCAATCAATATAAAAATTTTCTGAATGTAATAATCGGGTAGGAAGCTATGACTATTTCAAGTCCTCATCGTAAACCAGTGCAATATTGGTCCAAGAAAAAATGACAATTGTCCTTTTCTAGTGTCCCAACATAATTTATCTGCATCGTACCAAACTTCCAGGTCGAACCATTTCCTTATTTCCCAATTGTCAAATTCCAGTGACACGATGCGATAGCGCCGGTTGCGCCAGGGGTCTAGGTTGGAAAATTTTCACCAATTTAAAAGACACATTCAAGGTTAAAATGGTCAACTTACCACCATTATTGAAGCCCTTTAATATAAGATTCAGCTATTCGGAACCTTAAATATACTAGTTTCTTTCAATTTTCTCTCTAGAACAAGCAAGGGTTTCAGGTGGGGATTCAATTTCAAGAAAGTCTCTCTGTCAATGATAAATCAAGAACTAAGGTATGTCATGTGTTGATTCATTGGTCTCTTTTACCCATGAAGCTCAAGAATCTCTTTTCAAAATCACAGATTTGTATATTTATGAAAGTTCACGATTTGATTGAATTGAAAAGTGATGTTCATGTTGTTTTTTTGTTTTATTCCATGTTATAGACTATTAATTACAAGAATTGATTCTAGTATGTGAGGAATTGATTCTAGGATGTGTTGATAATTGTATAACCATAGCATTGTACCCCCATGTTTGATTAAATGCCTATGTGAAGGAAAAGTGCCATACTAGTTTGATAATATGAAATCTCCATTCATGTACAAGTTATGTACGTTAAGTGTTTGATGAAATGTCTTAGCCAATGGATTATGTATTGTTGATGTTTGTCTTGTACTCAAGAAAGACATGCTTTGTTAGATGAGGGTGTGATTCTTAGAAGTCATCCTTGCTTTCCATAAATATGTAGCCAGTATAGGTTGAGACATCAACACTGTCAGATGAGGGTTGATAAGGTGGATAAGAAATGTCAGATGAGGGCCCTAATATACTGTTTTGGGGATAATGTCAGATGAGGATCACTCACAGCTTGTCCTTACCAGTGGTGTGGTATTAACACCCTTCTAATTAGGGTCACAGATTAGACCCCAACTTAGCTATAATGGCATATTAGGGGCATGTCGATTAGATTACAACTTCCCATAGTTTCAGTTGCAGAATCAGGACTGTGAGATATCGCCATTCAGTCTTAATAATAGAACTCAAATAGTTCTACAAAATTCAGGACTGTCATATACAGTCAACTCAGAATAGTACAGAACTCAGCTAGTTCCATTTGATTCAGGACTATTAGATACAGTCACTCATGTCATCAGTTATATCAGTCATTAAAATTCAGTTATCAATCATATAGTTATCTATAAATACATGTTATCACAATCTCAGATATAGTTATGACATATTCATGCATGTATTCTCACATTTATATTAGTCAGTTAGTCAGTATTGTTCATGCATATGAACCCCATGCATTCATTCTACCTTTCATGCATACCAGTATATGCAAAGTGCTGCCACATTTGCACTATAGTGTCTTATACGATAGGTTTAGAAGTACGAGATGTAGAGAATCAGTAGCATTCCAGTCTCAGCAGTCAGAGTTAGCAGTGAGTCCTTATCTTTTAAGGACATGATCATTTATTTATTATCTTATTAATTAATTTATAATTTGGAGTTAGTTGGGGACATGTCCCAACAACTCCTTTTCCAGACAGTCATGTTTTAGAGGTTTTTCAAACTATAGTATGTTCAGACAGTATTTCAGTTTTGGGTATTCTATTACCCCACTCAGATGATATATCTTATCAGTTATGGAGTTTTGGAACCTTATCACGTTTTAGCCTTTATTTATACATTATATTTAGTATGTTATATAGTGGACAGGTACAAATATCAGTCATGGGTTAGCTTATGGTCTTTCGGGGTCCTAAGCACCGTGTAGCATTTCGAATACCAGATTTGAGGCATTACAAACATGGTATCAGAGCCTAAGGTTGAATAATATCCTAGGAAGTCTAAAAGCCGCATCTAGTAGAGTCTTGTACTTGGGTGTGTTGCATGCCATATTTATGCATAGGAGGCTATAAGATATTTTAGGAACAGTATTCCCTTCTTATAGTATTCATGTCGTGCTAGTGTGCATAATGTCAAGTCAATCTCTCTGTCTAATCTATTTCTCCCTTTTATCTATAGAACATGCCTGCAAAAAGATGAAATAAAAATTAGTGTGCCCCTCAGCCTGAAGAACCTTTGGGCGAACATGTTTCTCATGCAGAGTTAAAAGATGCATTCACTACTCCTGCTCAGTTAGTTGCTGCTCAGAATGAATGAACAACCATCATTCTGGCTAACCTAGTGTCCAATTCAGCTGCAAATTGGATTTAGGAATTCATCCGAATGAATCGTTCATCCTTTCTTATGTCTAAGTAAGATGAGGACCCTCAGGAATTCATTGATCAGGTTCAAAATGCCACAGACATCATGGGGGTTACTCCTATTAAGAATGATGAGATAGCTGCATACCAGTTGCGGGATGTTCCAACACTTGGTTTAAACAGTAGAAGTCAGAAAGGTCCGATGATGCAGGGCCTATTGAGTGGGGATGTGTTTATCACTGCATTCTTAGATAGATTCTTCCCCCAAGAGCTGAGAGAGGCGAAGGTGTTAGAATTTATCAACCTCAGGTAGGAGAATATGATGGTGAAAGAGTAATCTCTTAAATTTACTAAATTAGCCATATATGATCTTCATGTAGTTGCAGATAACAGGTGTAAGATGAATAAGTTTGTTTCTAGGGTAAACGCTAGTGTGGTCAATAAGTATAGGTCTATGATGTTGAATAGTGACATAACTTTCGCTACGCTTAATACTCGTGGTCAGTATATAGAAGATCAAAATGTTAAGATGAGGGAGAAATAGAATAAGAGAGCAAAGACAGGCAGTTTCAACTTTGGTCAGCCTCAATTTGAAGGATCAAACCACTCTCAGTTCCATCCTAAGTCATCCGTTCCAGCTCATTCTTCAGCCAGTTCTCTAGCTCCTAAGTTTATGGATGGAAATAAAGATATGGCCCCAGGCTTTATGTCTCAGGGCAGTCTCA
Organism: Capsicum annuum; assembly: GCF_002878395.1. NCBI lineage: Eukaryota > Viridiplantae > Streptophyta > Magnoliopsida > Solanales > Solanaceae > Capsicum > Capsicum annuum. The sequence continues at coordinate 54,283 of NW_025870666.1, forward strand.
GCAATGCCCGAACTAATCCCTTTTGTTAGACTTGTAGTAAGAACCACAAGGGTACTTTTAGAGATGGTAGCGATGTCTGTTTCAGATGTGGTAAGCAAGATCATACAATCCAGTCAAGTTATCGAGGTCAATAGAACTGTTCCTTAGCTTAGTCTGGTCTCCCAAATCAGTAGGGTGCCACTTCCAGTGCTACTAATAGGCAACTCCCAAATAGAACCTATGCTCTCCAGTCCTGGAAAGATTAGGAAAATTCACTTTATGTTGTTACAGGTACACTATAGATCATTCATGTGCATGTTTATGCTTTACTAGATCTAGGAGCTTCCTTGTCTTTTGTCACTCCCTATATTGAAGTTGATTTTGGAATATGTCCCAAAATTGTTGTAGAGACCTTTTGAGTCTCAACCCTAGTGGGTAAAACCATCATAGCCTAATGGGCATACAGGAACTGCCCGGTTATCATATTTCAGAAAGTTACTTTAGTAAATTTTGTCAAATTAGAGATGACTGGTTTTGATGTCATTCTCATCACTGATTGGCTTCATTCTTACTATGCCACAGTTGACTACAGAAATAGAATAATCCAGTTTTACTTTCCAAATAAACCCATCAGAGAGTGGAGGGCTAGTACGTCAGCTTTTAGAGGTCAGTTTGTTTCTGACTTTTAGGCACAGAAAATTAAATCTAAAGGATGTGTCTATAAAGTTGTTGGAGTTAAGGGCACTAGTTCCAAAACTCCCAGTCTTGAATCAGTCCCAGTAGTGAGTGAATAGTCAGATATCTTTTCGAAAAATCTTCTAGGAGTTTCTCCCGAAATGAAAATTGACTTTGGTATTGATCTTATTCAAGATAATCAACCTATATATATTCCGTAATATAGAATAGCACCTATAAAACTTAGAGAATAGAAAGAGCAGTTTAAGTATCTCTTAGATAAGGGATTCATCAGGCCTAGTGTGTCCCCATAGGGTGCACCAGTCTTATTTGTGCAAAATAAAAATGGTTCTTTTAGAATATGTATAGATTACCGTTAACTCAATAATGTCATGGTCAGGAACAAGGATCATCTCCCCAGAATTGATGATTTCTTTGACAAACTTCAGGGTGCCAGTTATTTGTCTAAAATAGACCTCAAATCCAGCTATCATATGCTCAGAGTCAGAGAATATGACTTTCAAAAAATATCCTTTCATACCCAGTATGGTCACTTCAAATTCCTAGTCATGTCCTTTGGTCTTACTAATGCCTCAGCCATTTTTATGGACTTGATGAACGGTGAGTTCATGTAGTACTTGGACATGTTCATCATAGTCTTTATAGATGACATTCTGGGCTATTCCTACAGTAAGCGTGATCATGTAGACCATCTCAGAATTGTACTTTAGTCTCTCAGATATCATCAATTGTTTGCGAAATTTAGTAAGTGTGAATATTGGCTAAGGTTAGAAACATTCCTTGGCCAAATCATTTCGGGTGATAGCATTGTAGTAGATCCTTAAAAGACAAAAGTGGTAAGAAATTGGCCAAGACCTGTCTTTCCATCAGACATTAAGAGTCTCTTAGGTTTGGCTAGCTATTACAAATGGTTTGTTGAAGTAGTTTAATCTATTGCGTCCCCTATGTCCAGATTGACTTAGAAGAAAGTAAAGTTTACTGGTTAGATCCTTATGAGAAGAGCTTCCAGGGGTTGAAGACTCGACTCACTTCAGCCCCAGTCTTAGCTCTTCCAAATGGTCCAGATAGGTTAGTAGTGTACTGTGATGCATCTTGAGTAGGTTTGGGTTGTGTCCTCATGCAGCATGGTAAGGTGATAACCTACGCCTCTAGACAGCTTAAACCCCATAAGAAGAATTATCCTGCTGATGATCTTGAGTTAGCAGCCATGGTTTTTGCCTTAAAGATTTTGAGACCTTACTTGTACGGAGTTCATATAGATGTGTTCACCGATCATAAGAGCCTTCAGTATGTCTTTTCTTTGTAAGATCTCAATCTGCATCAGAGTAGGTGCTTATAGCTTTTGAAAGATTATGACATGAGTGTCCTTTATCATTCGGGCAAGGCCAATATAGTAGACGACGCTCTTAATAGACTGTCTATGGGTAGTGTTACTCATATGAAGGATAGTAAGAAGAAGTAAGCTCAGGAAGTCCATCAGCTTGCTAGATTAGGTATTTGCTTAGTTGATTCAGAGGAGGGTGACATATGGGTTCAGAGTAGTTAAGAATTATCTTTAGTTTCCGAAATAAAAGAAAAGCAAGATAGAGACCCCAGCTTAGTCAAGTTGAAAAGGTTAGTTAAGGACCAGAAGGTAGAGGTTTTCTCCCAAGGGGGAGATGGTATATTGCATTGTCAGGTTTGTCTATGTGTTCCAAGTGTAGCTTACTTAAGGTAGTGAATTCTTGTAGAAGTACATGGTGCACGCTACTCTATTCATCCAAGGGCCACAAAGATGTACTGTGACTTTTAGGTGATATATTAGTGGAGTGGGATGAGGAGAGATATTGTAGAGTTTGTAGTTATGTGATCTACATTTCAGTAGGTTAAGATAGAACATCAAAATCATAGTGGGTCTATGCAAGAGTTCAATATTCCTACTTGGAAGTGGGAAGAATTCAGCACGGACTTTGTGATGGGTTTGCGTCGTACTCATCGCCAACATGATTCAGTTTGGGTCATTGTAGACAGAATCAAAAAATCAGCGTATTTTCTTCCAATTCATACCCCTTATTCATTCGAGGATTACACCTAATACTACATCAGGTAGTTGGTCAGATTACACGGTATTCCATTATCCATTATTTTAGACAGATGTACCCAGTTTACCTCTCATTTCTGGAAAGCATTCCAAAAGGGTCTTGGTACCCAAGTTCATCTCACTACAACATTTTATTCTCAGACAGATGGTCAAACAGAAAGGACCATTCAGACCCTAGAAGATATGCTAAGGGCGTGTGCAATTGATTTCAAGGTAAGTTAGGATGACCACTTTTCTTTGATTGAGTTTGTATATAATAATAGCTATTATTCTAGTATTCTAATGGCTTCATTAGAAGCTCTCTATGGTAAGAGATACAAATCTCCAGTCGGTTAGATCAAAGATAGTGAGGCCTCAATGATAGGACCTAACTTAGTATTCGATGCCTTAGACAAAGTCCTATTGATCAGAGAAACACTCCAGGCTATTCAGAGCCGATAGAAGTATTATGTAGATATGCGTAGAAAGGTTCTCTAGTTTGAGGTTGGTGACTATGTATATCTAAAGATCTCTCCTATGAAGGGAGTGAAGAGGTTCAGCAAGAAGGGAAAGCTTAGTCCCTGATATTATGTTCCCTTCAAAATACTCAGTCACTTTTGCAAGGTATCTTATGTGCTTAAATTGCCTTCAAATCTAGCCTCAGTTAATCTGGTCATCCATGTTTCTTTTCTCAAGAAGTGTATAGATGACCTAATAGTTGTAGTCCCTATTAAGAGCATAGATGTTTAGAACAGCCTTTCTTATAGGGAGATTCCAGTCAAAATTCTATAATACCAGACTAGTAGACTAAGGAACAAAGAAGTCCCTCTAGCAAAAGTTCATTGGTGCAATCAGTCCGTTAAGGGAGCTACTTGGGAAGCAGAAGCAGACATGCATACCAAGTACCCTCACCTCTTCTCCGCTGACTCAGATCAAGCTCAAGGTAATGGTTCTCCTTATGGTTTTTAGTTTTCATGTCCAGATTTCAGTTACAACTTGGCATCAGCCTTATGTTCAAGATTTCATTTTTGAACTTGGTACTAAGTACCATTGCATATCCAATTATATATTCATGCATCAGATTAGTCATGTGTTCATGCATCAGACATGTATTCTCCTTGTGAGAAATACTTAATTATTAGAAATCTCAGTCATGTAATTAGTTCCATAATGTATTCACGCATCTAATATATGTGATCAACTTATTAGTACTCTCAGTCATACATTCATGTATCAGCTCATTCATGAAATTACGCATCAGATATGTATGCACCTGTATGAATCTCAGAAATGTTAATTATGTAGTTATGTTTCAATTTTCATGTTCAGTATATACTTTGACTTATTATTTCTCCTCTCTCAGTCAGTCTCATTCTAGGATAAATGTTCCTATGGAGGAGATATTGTAATATGCCAAAGCTTTCTAACTAATTTTATCTCAAGAATGACACGTATTAACTTCTAACTTGAATGATGTTTAAGTCTCAGGGTACTGTCAGTAATGCTCGAACTATTCCAATTTATCAGACTGGAGGTAAGAACCACAAGGGTGCTTTCAGAGCTGGTAGTGATGCCTGTTTCGGATGTGGCAAGCCAGAACATAGAATCCAGTCAGGTTATCAGGGTTAGCAGAACCATTCCTCAGATCATTTTGGTGTCCAAAATTAGTAGGGTGCCACTTCCAGTGATACTAATCAGCAATGCCTAAATAGATTTTATACTCTCCAGTCCTTGCAAGATCAGCATATTTCTCCAAATATTGTTGTAGGTAAGGTCATTCATGTGCATGTTTATGCATTACTAGATCCAGGATCTTCCTTCTATTTTGTCACTCCCTATATTACAGTTGATTTCAAAATCATTCCTAAAATTCTTGTAGAGCCCTTTTCAGTCTCTACCCTAGTGGGTAAAACCATCATAGCCCTACAGGTATATAGGAACTGCCTAGTTATGATATTTTAGAAAGTCACTTTATGAGATTTAGTCAAATTAGAGATCACTAGTTTTGATGTCATTCTTTGCATAGATTGGCTTCATTCATGCTATGCCATAGTCGACTGTAGAAATAGAATAGTCCAGTTTCAATTTCCAAAGGAACCCATTCTAGCATAAAGGGGTAGTACTTTAGCTTTTAGAGGTCAGCTTATTTCCTACTTCCACGCATGGAAAATGATATTTAAAGGATGTGTCTATCCTTTTGTTAGAGTTAAGGACACTAATTCCAAAACACAAAGTATTGAATCAGTCCCAGTAGTAAGTGAATATTTAAATGGCTTTTCTAATGATCTTCTAGGAATTCCTCCTGATAGTGAAATAGTCTTTGGTATTGATCTTCTACCAGATATTCAGCCAATATCTATTCCACCATACAATATGGCAACTGGAGAACTCAGAAAATTAAAAAAGCAGTTTAAGGATATCTTAGATAAGAGATTCATCAGGCCTAGTGTGTCCCCGTGGGGCGCACCAGTCTCACTCATGGGAATGAAAAATGGTTCTCTCAAAATATTTGTAGTTTACCGTCAACTCAATAAAGTCATGGTCAAGAACAAGTATCCTCTCCCTAGAATTGATGAATTCTTTGACCAACTTCAGGGTACCAGTTATTTCTCTAAAATAGACCTTAGATTCGGCTATCATAAGCTCAGAGTCAGAGAATGTGACATTCTAAAAATAGCTTTCCATAACCGGTTGGGTCACTTCAAATTCCTAGTCATGTCCTTTAGTCTTGCTAATGCCCCAGCAGCTTTCATGGACTTGATGAACCGTGTGTTCAAGTTGTACTTGGATATGTTCATCATAGTCTTTATAGATGACATTCTGGTCTATTCCTACAGTGAGAGTGATCATGCAAACCATCTCAGAATTGTACTTCAAACTCTCAGAAATCATCAGTTTTTTGCCAAATTCAGTAAGTGTGAATTTTGGCTAAGGTCAGTAGCATTCCTTGGCCATATCATTTTTGGTGATGGCATTAGACCAAAGTGGTAAGAAACTGGTCCAGACCTATCTCTCCATTAGACATCAGGAGTTTCTTAGGTTTGGCTTGCTATTACAAATGGTTTATTGAAGGATTTTTATCTATTGCATCCCGTATGTACAGATTTACTTAGAAGAAAGTCATGTTTTGTGGTCAGATCCTTGTGAGAAGATCTTTCAGGAGTTGAAGACTCAACTCACCTCCGTCCTAGTCTTAGCTCTACCAGATGGTCTAGATGGTTTTGTAGTGTAATGCGATGCATCCTGAGTAGGTTTGGGTTGTGTCCTCATGTAGTATGGTAAGGTGATAGATTACGCCTCCGGACAACTTAAACCCCATGAGAAGAATTAACCTACTCATGATCTTTAGTTAGAAGCCATGGTTTTTACCTTAAAAATTTGGAGGCATTACTTATACGGAGTTCATGTAGATGTGTTCACTGATCATAAGAGCCTTCAGTATGTCTTTTATTAGAAAGATCTCCAACTTCATCAGAATTGGTGCTTAGAACTCTTGAAAGACTACGACATAAGTGTCCTTTTATCTTCTAGGCAAGGCCAATGTAGTGATCGACGCTCTCAGTAGACAATCTATGGGTAGTGTTACTCATATCGAGGATAGTAAGAAGAAGTTATCTTAGGAAGTCTATCAGCTTGCGAGACTAGGTATTTACTTAGTCGATTTAGAGAAGGGTGACATATGGCTTCAAAGTAGTTCAAAATTACCTCTAGTTTTCAAGATGAAAGAAAAGCAAGATAGAGACCCCAATTTAGTCCTGTTAAAAAAGTCAGTTAAGGACCAGAATGTAGATCTTTTCTCACAAAGGGAAGATGGTGTATTGAATTTTTAGGTTTGTCTCTATGTTCCAATAGTAGATGACTTAAGGCAGCAAATTCTTGCAGAAGCGCATGGTGCGCGCTACTCTATTCATTCAGGGGCCACAAAGATGTACCATGACTTGCAGGAAATATATTGGTGGAGTACGATGAAGAGATATATTGCAGAGTTTTTGGTTAAGTGCTCTATATGTCAGTAGGTTATGATAGAGCATCAAAAGCCTAGTGGGTCCATGTAGGAGTTCAATATTCCTACTTGGAAGTGTGAAGAAGTGAACAGGAACTTTATGACGGGTTTGCCTCATACTTATCGCCAAGATGATTCAATTTTGGTCATTGTAGACAAAATGAAATAATCAGCCCATTTTGTTCCAATTCATACCCCTTATTCAGCCAAGGATAAGGCCAAACTCTACATCAGGGAGTTGGTTAATTACTCAGTGTTCCATTATCCATTAATTTAGACAGAGGTACCCAGTTCACCTCTCTTTTCTAGAAAGTGTTCCAAAAGGGTATTGGTACTTAAGTTCATCTTTGTATAAATTTCATCCTTAGACAGATAGTCAAGCAAAAAGGACCATTAAGACCCTAGAAGATATGCTAATGGTGTGTGCAATTGATTTTAAGGGTTGTTGGGATGTCCACTTGCCTTTGATTGAGTTTTCATACAATAATAGCTTTCATTCCTGTATTCAAATGTCTTCATTTGAAGCTCTCTATGGTAGGAGATGCAGATCTTCTATCGGTTATATGGAAGTTAGTAAGGCCTCGGTGGTAGGACTTGAATTGGTATTCGATGCCTTTGGAAAAGTCCCGTTAATCAGAGAAAGACTCTAGACTTCTCAGAATCTACAGAAGTCTTAGACAGATGTGCGTAGAAAGGTTTTGGATTTTGAGGTTGGTGACTAGGTATATCTAAATATCTCTCCCATGAAGGGAGTGAAGAGGTTCGGAAAGAAGGGAAAGCTTAGTCCTCAATATTTCGGTCCCTTCAAAATACTTAGTCACTTTTGAAAGGTAGCTTATGAACTTGAATTGCCTTCAGATCTAGCCTCTATCAATCCAATTATCCATGTTTGTTTGATAATGATGTGTATAGGTAACCTAGAAGTTGTAGTCCCTATTTAGAGCATAGATGTTTAGAACATCCTCTCTTGTGGGGAGATTCTAGTTGAAATTCTTGACTAACAGACTCGTACACTAAGGAACAAAGAAGTCCCTCTAGGAAAAGTTATTTGGCAGAATCAGTCCGTTGAGGGAGCTAATTGGGAAGTAGAAGCAGACATGCGTACCAAGTACCCTCACCTCTTCTCCGCTGACTCAGATCAAGCTCAAGGTAACAATTCTTCTTAAGATTTTCAATTTTTATGTCTAGATTTCAATTACAACTTCGTATCGGCCTCATGTTCAGGATTCAAAATTTTTATACTTGGTACTAAGTACCATTACATATCCAATTATATGTTCATACATCAGATTAGACATGTGTTAATACATCAGACATGCATTCTCCTTGTGAGAAGACTCAGTTATGAGAACTCTTAGTCATGTAAGTAGTTCCATCACGTATTCACACATACGATATATGTGATCAACATATTAGTACTCTCACTCATGCATTCATGTATCAGCTCAGTCATGAAATAATGCATTAGATATGCATTCTCTGTATGAATCTTAGAAATATAGGTTATGTAGTCATATTTTAATTTTAATGTTTAGTATGTACTTTGGCTTCTCATTTCTCCCCTCTCAGTCAGTCTCATTCGAGGACGAATGTTCCCATTGGGGGTGAAATTGTAATACCCTGAAGTTTCCTAACTAATTTTGTCTCAAGAATGACAAGTATTAACTTCTAACTTAAATGATGTTGAGGTGTCAGGGCAGTTTCAGCATTGCCCGAACTAATCCCTTTTGTCGTACTTGTGGTATGAACCATAATGGTGCTTTTAGAGAAGGTAGCGATGTTTATTTTGGATATGTAAAGATAGACCTCATAATCTAGTAATGTTATTGGGGTCAGCAGAATCATTCCTCAGCACAGTTCGGTCTCCCAAATCAGTAGGGTGCCACTTCCAATGCTACTAGTGGGCAATGCTAAAACAGACTCTATGCTCTCCAGTCCCGACAAGATTATTAAAATTCTCCTGATGTTGTTACTGGTACATTGCTGATTATTCATGTGTATGTTATGCTTTGCTAGATCCAGGAGCTTCTTCGTCTTTTGTCACTTTCTATATAGCAGTTGATTTCAGAATCAATCCTGAAATTCTTGTAGAGCCCTTTTCAGTCTCAACCCTAGTAGGTAAAATCATCATAGCCCATCGGGTATGCAAGAACTACTCGGTTATGATATTTCAGAAAGTCACTTTAGGATAATTAGTCAAATTATAGATGACTTGTTTTGATATTATTCTCACCACAGATTCTCTTCATTCTTGCTATGTCACAGTGGACTACAAAAACAAAATAGTCCAGCTTCAGTTTCTGAATGAACCCATCCTAGAGTGGAGGGGTAGTACTTCAAGTTTTATAGGTCTGCCTATTTTCCTACTTTCGGTCACGGAAAATGATATCTAAAGGATGTGTCAATCATCATGTTAGAATTAAGGACACTAGTTGTAAAACTCCAAGCCTTGAATCAATCCCAGTAGTGAGTGAATATTCAGATGTCTTTCCTAAATATCTTTAAGAAATTCATCCCGAAAGGGAAATAGACTTTGGTATTGATCTTTTTCCAAATACTTAGCCTATATCAATTCTGCCATACGTAATGGCACCTGCAGAATTCAGAGAATTAAAAGAACAATTGAAGAATCTTTTAGATAAAGGATTCATCAGGCCAAGTGTGTCCGCTTGTGGTGCACTAGTCTTACTCATGCAAAAGAAAAATTGTTCTCTCAGAATATGTACAGATTACAGTCAACTCAATAATTTCACGGTAAAGAACAAATATGCTCTCCCCAGAATTGATGGCTTCTTGGACCAACTACAGTGTGCCAGTTATTTGTCTAAAATAGACCTCATATCGGGCTATTATAAGCTCAGTTTCAGAGAATGTGACATTCTAAAAATAGCCTTCCATAACCATTATGGTCACTTTGAATTCCTAGTAATGTCCTTTGGTCTTACCAATTCCCCAGAAACTTCCATGGACTTGATGAACCGTATGTTCAAGTAGTACTTGGACATGTTCACCATAGTCTTTGTGGATGATATTCTAGTCTATTCCCGCAGGGTACGTGATCATGAAGACCATCTCGGAATTGTACTTCAGACACTCATAAATCATCAGCTGTTTGACAAATTCAGTAAGTTTGAATTTTAGCTAAGGCCAGTAGCATTCCTTGGCCATATCATTCCCAGTGATGGAATTAGAATAGATCCTCAAAAGTTGGAGGCAGTAAGAAACTGGCCCTGACCTATCTCTCCATCAGACATCAAGAGTTTGTTAGGTTTGGCTGGCTATTACAATGGTTTGTTGAAGGATTTTCATATATTGTATTCCCAATGTCTTTGCGAGAAGAGCTTTCAGGATTTGAAGACTCGACACACCTTAGCCCCAGTCTTAGCTCTTCCAAATGGTCCAGATGGGTTTGTAGTGTACTGTGATGCATCCTAAGTAGGTTTGGGTTGTGTCCTCATGTTGCATGGTAAGGTCATAGCCTACACCTCCAGAGAGCTTAAACCCCATGAGAAGAATTATCCTCCTCATGATCTTGAGTTAGCAGGCATGGTTTTTTCCTTAAAGATTTGGAGGCATTACTTATATGGAGTTCATGTAGGTGTGTTCAGCGATCATAAGAGCGTTCAGTATGTCTTTTCTTAGAAATATCTCAATCTTTGTTAGAGTAGGTGCATAGAGCTCTTGAAAGACTATGACATGAGTGTCCTGTATCATTCGGGAAAGCCCAATGTAGTGGCCAATGCTTTTAGTAGACTGTCTATGGGTAATGTTACTCATGTCGAGGATAGTAAGAAGAAGTTACCTGAGGATGTCCATCAGCTTGCCAAACTATGCATTTGGATAGTTGACACATAGGAGGGTGACATATATGTTCAAAGTAGTTCAGAATTATATCTAGTTTCCATGGTGAAAGAAAACCAAGACAAAGACCTCAGTAAATTAAAGTTGAAAAAGTTAGTTAAGGACCAGAAAGTAGAGGTTTTCTCCCAAAGGGGAGATGGTGTATTACATTGTTAGGTTTGTCTCTGTGTTCCAGGTGGAGATGACTTAAGGCAATGAATTCTTGCAAAAGTGCATGGTGTGCGCTACTATATTCATCTAGGGGCCACAAAGATATATTGTGACCTGTGGGAGATATGGAGTTGAATGAAGAGTGAAAAGCCTAATAGGTCCATGCAGGAGCTCAATTTTCCTACTTGGAAGTGGGAAAAAGTGAACATAGACTTTATGACGGGTTTTCCTCATACTCGTTGCCAGCATGATTTAGTTTTGGTCATTGTAGACACAGTAAAAAAATCATCCCATTTACTTCCAATGCATACCACTTATTCAGCCGAGGAGTACGCCAAACTCTATATCATAGATTTGGTCAGATTACACGGTATTCCATTATCCATTATTCTAGACAGAGGTACCTAGTTTACCTCTTATTTCTAGAAAGAGTTCCAAAAGGGTTTTGGTACCTAAGTTCTTCTCAGTATAACAATTCATCCTCAGACAGATGGTTAAATAAAAAGGACCATTCAGACCCTAGAAGATATGGTATGGACGTGTGCAATTGATTTCAAGGGTAGTTAGGATGACAACTTGCCTTTGATTGAGTTTGCATAAAATAATAGCTATTATTCCAGTATTCTAACGGATCCATTCAAAGCTCTCTATGGTAGAAGATGCAGATCTCTAGTCGGTTGGATCGAAGTTAGTGAGGCCTTGGTGATAGAACCTGACTTGGTATTCGATGCCTTAGAGAAAGTCCTGCTGATCAAAGAAAGACTACAGGAAGCTAAGAACTGACAGAAGTCTTATGCAGATATGCATTGAAAGGTTCTCGAGTTTGAGGTTGGTGACTATGTATATCTAAATATCTCTCCCATAAAGGAAGTGAAGTGGTTCAACAAAAAGGGAAATTTTAGTCCTCGATATTTTGGTCCCTTGAAAATACTCAGTCACTTTGGGAAGGTAGCTTATGAGCTTGAATTGCCTTCTGATCTAGCCTCAGTAAATCCAGTCATACATGTTTCTTTGCTCAAGAAGGGTATAGGTGACCCAGCAGTTGTAGTTCCTATTCAGAGCATAGATGTTTAGAACAACCTCTCTTATTGGGAGAGTCCAGTTGAAATTCTAGAGTACTAGACTCATACACTAAGGAACAAAGAATTCCATCTAGGCAAAGTTCTTTGGTGGAATCAGTACGTTGAGGGAGCTACTTGGAAAGCAGAAGTAGACATGTATACTAAGTACCCTCACCTCTTCTTCGCTAACTCATATCAAGCTCAAGGTAACAGTTCCCCTTAAGCTTTTAAGTTTTCATGTCCAGATTTAAGTTACAACTATGTATCAGCCTCATGTTTTAGATTCCATTTTTATACTTGGTACTAAGTACCATTGCATATCCAAATATATGTTCATGCATCAGGTTAGTCATATGTTCCTGCATCAGACATGCATTTTCCTTATGAGAAGACTCAGTTATTGGAAATATCATTCATGTATTCATGCATCAGATATATGTGATCAAGTTATTAGTACTCTCAGTCATGCATTAATGTATCAGCTCAGTCATAAAATCATGCATCAGATATGCATGCTCTAGATGAATCTCAGAAATTCAGTTATGTAGTCATCTTTAAATTTTCATGTTTATGATATACTTTTTCTTATCGTTTATTCTCCCTCAGTCAATCTCATTCAAGAACGAATGTTCCCAAGTGGTAGATATTGTAATACCCCAAAGTTTCCTAATTAATTTTGTCTCAAGAATGACAATTATTAGCTTCTAACTTGAATGATGTTTATTTCATGGGGAATTTTCAAGATTTTCACTTTTTTCATGTGAAAAATTCAATAAGCTCTCCATCAAAATAAAATTCGACTAAATTTGATAACCGGGTAAGAAGTTATGACTATTTCAAGTCCCCATCATAAAACAGCACCATATTGGTCAGTGGCGCGCTGTACAACAAGATGAAATGGCAATTGTCCTTTTTCTAGTATCTCAGCGTGATTTCTCCACGTTGCACAAAACTTCTAGTTCACAAATGAAGTGGCAACGCAATGGCTCTACATCGCGCCATTTCCCTATACCCTAATTATCAAATCCCAGTGACATGGTGCGATAGCGCCGAGTCGCCCCAGGGGTCCAAGTCGGAAAATTTTCACCAATTTAAAAGATGTGTCCAGGGTTAAAAGGGTCAATTTCCCACCCCTATTTAAGCCCTTTAACATTAGATTAAGCTATTTGGAACCAAAAATCTACTAGTTTCTCTCAATTTTCTCCCAAGTACAAGCTATGGTTTCAGTTGGGGATTCAATTTCAAGAAAGTCTCTCGATCAATCTTCACTAAATCAAGAACTAAGGTATGTCATGTGTCTTTTCATGGGTCTCTTTCACCCATGAAACTCAAGAATCTATTTTCAAAATCTAATATTTGTATATTTACGAATATTCATTATTTGATTGAATTAAAAAGTGATGTTCGTGTTGTTGTTTGGTTTCATTCCATGTTATAGTCTATTAATTACAAGAATTGATTCTAGTATGTGAGGAATTACACAGTATTTGGGATAAACCCTTCAATTCAGAAATTGATTGATGTATCCTTGTTCATTAGATGTGTTGATGATTGTATAACCATTGCATGCTCCCCCCATGTTTGATTAAATGCCTATGTGAATGAAAAGTGCCATACTAGTATGATAATATGAAATCTCCATTCTTGTACAAGTTATGTATGTCAAGTGTTTGATGAAATATCTTAGCCAATGGATTATGTAATGTTGGTGTTGGTCATCTACTCAAGCAAGTTATGCTTTGTTAGTTTCCTTCTATCGAGTAATAGGGGTACTTGCACAGAAAAATATAGTTGTGTGCCTAGAGTACGTGTTATGTTTTCATGATATCCTCAGTCATGCCATGATCCATGGAACTTCATCAGTCATGTGACTCAGGAAAGCTCAGTAATACAGTAATCTTAGTACTATTCCATCAGTCAACGGAACTCAATTAATTTTGTATAGTTCAGATCAGTAATCCATGATCACTTTCTATTCAGATGGGAGTAGGAATTAGCACCGAGTGAACCCAAGGATGGGAACACACAATGTCAGATAAGGGTGTGATTCTTAGAAGTCAACCTTGTATTCTAGAACTATGTTGCCAGCATAGTTTAAGACATCAACACTATCAGATGAAGGTCGATGAGATAGATAAGCACTGTTAGATGAGGGCCCCACCATTCTCTTTTGGGGACACTATCAGATGAGGGTCACTCATATCTTGTCCTAACCAGTGGCGCGGTATTTACACCCTTCCAATTGGAGTTACAGATTGGACTCCAACTCAGCCATAATGCCATATTAGGGGCATTTCGGTTAGATAACTACTTCCCACAGTTTCATTTACAGAATTAGGACTGTCAGACACTGTCATTCAGTCTCAGTAATAGAGCTCAGATAGTTGTACAGAATTCAGGACTGGAAGATATAGTCAACACATACTAGTACAAAACTCAAGTAGTTCCATTCGATTCAGGGATGTCAAATATAGCCACTTATTTCATCAGTTATATCAGTCATTTGAAATCAGTTATTAGTCATGTTAGTTATCAGTAAATTCATGTTATCATGATTTCAGATATAGTTCTGATGTATTCATACATGTATTCTCACTTTCATATTAGTCAGTTAGCCAGTATTGTTTATCCATATGAACCCCATGCATTCAACGTACCTTCCATGTATACCAGTATATTCCAAGTACTAATGCATTTGCGATAGGGTATCTTATACCATAGGTTCTGAAGCACATGCTCCAGAGCATCAGTAGCATTCCAGTCTCAGCAGTCAGAGTTAGCAATGAGTCCTCATCTTTCAAGGACTTGATCATTTATTTATTATCTCATTAATTAATTTATAAGTTGGAGTTAATTGGGGACATATCCTATCAACTCTTTATCCAGACAGTTATGTTTTAGAGGTTTTTTAGACTACAATATGCTTAGATTGTATTTTAGTTTTGGTATTCTATTACCCGACTCAGATGTTATATTTTATTAGTCATGCATTTTTGAACCTTATGGTCTTTCAGCCTCTATTTCTGCATTATATTTAGTATGTTATGCGGTGTACAGGTACAGATATCAGTCATGGGTTACCTTGTGGTCCTTCAGGGTCATGAGCACCATGTAGCATTCTAAGTATCAGATTTGGGGCGTTACGAAAACTAAGTGTCATTTTGAAAGCTTAAACCCATATACACAATAGCAAAATATCTACTCGCCATAATCATCATCAACCTTCTTTAGAACATAAAGCAGAAGAACTTACAATGAAATCCCATAACACCGAGAAGTACACAAAAGAATATCAAACAAGGACCTCTTATAGTGTCCCATACCATGGGAGAGTACACCAAAAGAATACAATCAATAGTACAATAAAATACAACTACTACATTTATTGACCAAAACTGCGGGTAGCAAAACCTATCATGGCTCATTTAACAAAATCCATATCCAAATACACTTACCATAATTGAATGTATACAAAAGCACTATGTTCATTACATAGATATGTAGTCACTAATTCTATAATTCATCAATAAAAACTGTATGAAATCAATATTAGCTAACCTTATTTCTAATGAA
The DNA here is from genome assembly GCF_002878395.1 of Capsicum annuum. Classification (NCBI taxonomy): domain Eukaryota; kingdom Viridiplantae; phylum Streptophyta; class Magnoliopsida; order Solanales; family Solanaceae; genus Capsicum; species Capsicum annuum. The sequence goes on from NW_025870666.1 coordinate 69,665, forward strand.
TCAATAAATTACAAGTCTTTTAACTAGATATCAATTTGGGGAAAATTAGAAGCCACCTATATTATAGTTTATTCATCTATCGTAAGGACATGTTTTAGCTAGCATCTTTATGGAATGAGACATCAATTAAGACATCTTAACCTCACGTATTAGTAGATAATCTAATTAACCATCATCCAATTCTAGGCCTATCATCACTAAAAATTTCAAAACCATAAGGACTAGTTTCCATATTTTAATCAGGTAAAGTCCACCAACTAGTTTACTTGGTTTCTAGCCTTCAAATTGTAATCATAAATATTAGAACTAGTTTTCACATAAGCCACTTTACTATGAAAAATTTAATAAATTAATGTGTTATTCAAGACAACTAGATATATTAGGTTAACCTTTCATTCTACACAAGGTTACACATACCACTAATTCTTAACTCAATGTTAGGCATGGATTTTCTCTAGTTGCTAAATAGCATCAACAAGGGTCACACCTCTGATTTAGTGATTAGGAACAAGAAATCAATTGTAATTTACCAAGAGAGACCTCATATCTTAAGCACATAGGCAGTTTACCCCACACGGCCCAACCTTACAAATCTCAATATATATAAGTAATATTTCCCCACAAGGCATCGTAACGTTCATACTCTTTCAAATTTATCGGGCATCATCTTAAAATCAACATATTTCTTCGCATTCTCTGGGCATCATCATAATATCAACATATTGCTCCAAATTCACCGAGCATCATAAAAATATGAACATATTCCTCTAGATTCACCGGGTATCATCATAATATTAACGAGTCTCCCAATAAAACAACATAAATCAACATGCATTGCAAAACTAATAAACATACACAAAAGTTCACAATATAAGTAAGTAGTGAGTAGGATAACACTTGCCATTTTACCTTGCTATTGAGCTTCATGAGTATTTACAAGGCGTGCACAATAATCACTTAACAAGATTAGCCAAGTCATGTTCACAAGATAATAAGGTATCGAGTTCAACAATCACCACTCCTCTATATATTCTTTAGGCAATAACCACATATCTAGGTCCCTAAGCATTTACATAGTTCAAGCTTATGGTGGGTCAAATCCTATTTGTAAATCCCCAAGAAAGCCAAAGCTTCACTAATGCAAGACTCGCTTCTACATAGGATTATACTAAGTCATCTAAGTCACCTCATAAGGGCTTATCAATCCTTATTATACCTAAATGGTAAACTTCTTCAAATATCCTTTCTAATTTAACCTAAAACCAAGGTCACCTCCTAACTAAACAGTACACACACACACACACACACATATATATAAGTCAACATTACCTCTAAGATTAGTGAAGAACACCATTCTCATCTATTAGAGGAACTATAGCATCCTTATAATAGCTATAACACTATAAGTGAACGACCTATGGATTCTAAGCTAAGGATCCAAAGTTACACTAAACAAGTTGAATTGCCTAATTATCCAACAAATCTCAAGGGCCACCATTTAATCAACTACCATCTAAAATCTCCACCCAAGATCAAAAGATATCAATATTTACACTACAAAAAAACTCAATCTAGTCTACAGGTAAGCCTAACCTACCTTAAGTCCAAGCAACTCACAAACAAATGAGATTTTCCTTTTCTTTCCTTGAAGTTTCCTCTTCCACAGGATATTATATCAATAATACAATCTAATAATTACAACAACAATTACAATAAACACTATGGAACCATTATGACATGGGTTTCAACGGTCATCAAAACCCCCCACTTAGGTTTCACTATTTGAAAGTAAATTCAAAGACAAACCCATAGTCTAAGTATAATTAGAATGTTAAAACCCTCAAATAATTATTACCAATCTCTGGAATTTGGGGGCTACAAATAAGCCTTAATGATTTTGGAGTTTTGAGTCAAGAAACCATGAAATCAACACCAAATTGGAAGAACTCTTACCCAAGTTTGTAGCAAGAATCAATCACACAAGTTGTTTAATCTCTAAGTCAACCCACAAGACTTAGAGGATTTCACACTCCATTAGGGTAATTATGTTAAGAGGATGGCATAAAATGGCAAAAATTTTTGCAACACAACACTTAAATATGGACCACTGAACTTTTTGATCTCACGATCGCAAACCCCGCCTCACCGCGGTCGTGGCATTGCGGTTGCACCTCCTTCAATACAATTATAGTTCCTCGGTGCATGTCATGTATGTATGAAGCTTGGAACATTCTTTTGAGCTTTGGCCAAGTCCTAGAGATACATCTGGGTACATTTTAAACAAATAAGATATGAAACCCCATAGTTTTTGATGTCTGGATGCATTGGCAAAGTCAAATTTTGTGCACGGAGCTATTTTACTAAAGTTTTTGCTTAATGGTCAATTAGGACCAATGAAGAGTTCAAATTGAGAAAGCGGTTCTAAAACCCTAAGTGAACTATCAGGTAACTACATTATCGGTCCCCGCAAGCCATTAATGACTTGGGACGGCTATAGAGAAGCTCTATCAGAAGAAATAAGTTTGATTATGTATAGTGACCTATTACATGTCATTATAACCTCCACTACTAAGGAACTGTCGTCCCCTAAAATGAATGACAAGCAAGTACCTGAAGCCTCGATCAAGTTTGGATACTGGGCCCGTATATCACTCTCACTCTCTCAAGTAATTTCCTCTACTGGGTGATGCCTCCTTCCCTGACCACCAGAATCTCCCTAGTATGCAGTCGCTTTACATTACTAGACAAAACAACCACGAGCTCCTATACAAAGGTCAACTAATCATCTAATTGGAACGAGTCCCATCTAAGCATAAAAGAAGGATCATAAATATACTTCCACAACATATAAACATGGGAAACCGGATGAACAACGGCAATGTATGGAGGTAAGGCCAACTCATTTGATGCATTTTCAACTATATAAAGAATCTCTAAAGGACCAATGAAGCAAGGACTAGATTACCCTCCTTTCCAAACCTCATCACTCCTTTTATAGGTGATACTCGAAGAAATACACGATTCCCCACTGTGAATCTCAATGTATGAAGTCTACGGTCGACATAGGCCTTCTTCCTACTCTGGGCTACCCTCAGCCTATCCTGAATCACCCAGATTCTATCCGATGAGTCATAAAGTAAATCTGTACCATAGTGTGTAACCTCAGATATCTCAAACTATCCTTTTGGAGAATTACACCTCCTACCATGCAACACCTCATAAGGTTCCATCTCAATACTCGAATGTTAACTGTTGTCGTAGCAGAACTACGCCAATGCTAAGTGTTGATCCCACTGACCTCTAAAGTTCATAATACAAGCTCAAAGCATATCCTAAGGCACATGAATAGTCCACTCAGACTGACCATTTGTCTGCGGATGAATGACTGTATTCATATCCACTCGAGTACACAACTCCCCTTGAAATGTTCACTAAATCCTTGAAGTAAACACAGACCACAATCTAATAGTATAGACATAGGAAGCCTATGCAAACGAACTATCTCTTGAACATAAATTTTGGCAAATCTCTAAGGACTGGAGATCATCTAAATAGGATGAAGTGTGTCGACTTAGTCAAACAATCCACAATAACCCAAATACCCTGGTTACCATGGGAAGTACGAGGCAAACCACTAACGAAGTCCATGGTGATCATTTCCCATTTTTTATTATGGAATGGGAAATCTCTAAATTAATCAGTCGGGATGCTGATGCTCGGCCTTAACCTAGTGAAAACTTAGGCAATGAGCTACTAATCCTGCCATATATCTCTTCATATAATCCCACCAATACAACTTCCTCAAATCTGCATACATATTGGCAATACTCGGATAAATAGAGTACTTAGATATGTGAGCCTCAGGTAGAATAGACTGAATCAATTCATTGAGTCGAGGAACACAAATACGACCCTGAAATCCAAAAATACCCTCGAAATCCATGTTGTGACTCCAAGACTCACCACTTACTACTAAATAACTGAGAAGGCACAATTTACCATCCTTGAACTGACGGTCATGAATCTGCTCAAATAGAGAGGACCTCGCCGCTACACAATCTAAAGCTCTTGTAGGATCTGAGATATTCAGGCAAACTATCAAATGGGATAAGGACTAAATGTATCATGCTAATGTACTCTAAGAAATTGAAATACAATCCAAACTGCCCATACTAGCTGCCTTTTGACTCAAGGCATTCGCCACCATGTTTTCTTTACTTGGATGACACAAGATAGACATATCATACCCCTTTAGCAAATCGACCCACCTACGTTAGCGAGCACTAATCTCTCCCTAAGTCATACGATGTTGAAGACTACAATAATTAGTGAAAATCTCACATCGCACACCATACAAGTAATGCCTAAAAACATTGAGTGTGTAAATCATGAGTGGGGTAGTTGTACTCGTGCACCTTATGATTTCTAAAAGCATTGGCCATGACATAACCCTGCTGCATCAGAAAATATGAAATACGAAAACAAAAATAATCACAAAACATAGTAAATCCGTTGCCCTCAACTAAAAGAGCTAATATCATTGATGAGAAGAGCCAATCCTTGAGCTTTTCAAAGCTCAACTCACACTTCTCATACCATCGTAAAGGAACTTCTGTCTGGGTTAATCTAGTCATAGGGGCTATTAAGGTAGAAAATCTCTAAACAAAATATATGTAATAACCATCCAAATAAAGAAAACTATAAACCTCAGTCGGAGATGTAGGTCCAGACCATTCATGAACTGTTGAAATGTGTGATAGGTCTACCATAATACTTGCCTTAGACACCACATGTTTGAGAAAAGATACTGAATCTTGCCAAAACTTCCACTTAGAGAACTTAGCAAAAAGCATATACTCTCTCAAAACATGGAGCACAACCCTCAAATGTTGCGCATGCTCCTCACTACTCCGTGAATACATAAGGATATCATTAATGATTACTATGACAAAAGATTCTAGATAAAGTCTGAACACACGGTTCATCTAGTCCATAAATGCGGCTGGAGCATTAGTCAGCCTAAAGGATATCACCAAAAAATCATAGTGACCATAACGGGTCCTGAAGGCTATCTTCACAATAAATAATTTGACCTCAAATCAATCGTAGAGAATACTGCTGCACCTTGAAAGTTGTCAAACAAATCATCAATGCGAGGCATAGGATAATGAATCTTTGCTGATGCCTTATTAAGATATCTATAATCAATAAATTTTTGGATCGAGCCATCTTTCTTCTTTAAAAAAAAATAATGGCTTCCCACATGGACACACTCAGTATAATAAACCCTTTTCCAAGAATATCTAAGAGCTAAGAGTTCAACTCATTAAGCTCTATGGGAGCCATACGATAAGGTACCATACAAATAGGTCGAGTACTGGGCTCAATGTCAATAGTAAACTAAAACTCACAGTCAGGAGGGATACTAGGAAGAACGTCGGGAAACACATCAAGAAACTTACACACAATAGAAACACAGTCAAGTGTTGGACTCTCTAGATATGTATCACTTACATAGGCGTAATAAGACTCGCAAGCCCTCAACATAAGATGTCTAACGCAAACATAAGAAATAATACTCTTCGGCTCGCGACTAATCGCTTCCTGCCAGATGACTGAGGGCACTCTGGGCATCGCTAAAGTAATGAACATGGAAAAACAATCCATGACCGTATGATAGTGGGATAACCAGCCTATACCAAGAATTACATTAAAATCTAACATATATCTTGAATAATAAGATTAGCCTAATTATCCGCATCTGTGACTGCCATGACATATGATCTAAAGGCTCAAAGCACTACTAAAGAATCACCTACGGGAGTAGATACATGAAGTGGCATAGATAATGGAGCACTAGTCAACTCTAACCATAGTGCATAATAAGAAAATATATAAGAATAAGTGGATACAGGATCAAATAAAGCAAGATCTGACTTATGGCATACTAAAATTGCACTTGTGTCTACTTATCTGAAGTCTCAGCCTCTGGCCTAATAGGTACTACATACAACTGACCAAGCTCGCAACCTCACTAGGAACTTGAACAATCACCTGCCCTGCCTACCTGAGTACCACTATGAGCAACCTGGTAACGACTTCTACGACCTTATGTACCACCTCTACCTTAGGGATGAACCATCCTAGTGGGAGTAGCACTATGGGTTGAAACAAGCATTGCCCCACGACACGGGCACTCTCTAGATAAATAACCAGGAAGTCCATAATTAAAACAGTACTCATGGAAGGAACCAAAACACTTATAGCTGGCTGATTTCATATAGCTACCACGCCTAGCATGGCCCATAAATGAACCTCTCATACATTGATCACTGCCTTTACTAGGGCATCAATTGGAAATAAACTGATCCCCATCAGTTGCCTAAAGAGCTGTTTGAACTAGTTGACACTGAGGCTGGAGAGATGGGCGTAGAGAATGTCCAATATAAGAAATACCACCTCTTCATCGGGAACTACTATGGATCCCAGTAGATCTTCCCTAATACTTAGGCCACTTATCATGTCCCTAATACTGTATGTCCTTTATCACACTAAAATGATCCATAACCTCAGCAAAAGTCTTACTAGCAGCAAGAAAAATTGTAGTAGCCATCAGAATAAGAAGTGTCAATCCTCTTTTAAAGTAGAAAAGCCTCTCATACTAAGTATCCAATATAGAAGATGTATGCCTAGTCCACTCATAGAAATGAGCCTCATATTTAGCGACTATAATAGAAACTTTCTCCAACCAAGAGAATTGATCTCTCAAACAATCTTTAAGTTTATGTGGCATGAACTTCTCCAATAATATCTCAGAGAATTAAGCCTAAGAGAGAGAGGAAGATCCAACTTGTCTAGAACTCATAAGACCCTTCCACCAGTGTTTAACAGACAAGTCCAACTGAAATTAGTGTAGTGCAATCCATTAGTCTCAAAGAGGCCTAACCCCCAAAGCCTATCCTCATAAATAGGCAACAACTCAAATATAATCTTTCCTGAAGCACCAAAAAATCAAGGCAAAGACATCCTCTAGAACCTATCCAACGTCTTCTACTACTCAGTGACATAACAGGTTGGGTCACAACTGGCTGAACAACTACCGGAATAGGAGGAATCTCAACTCCATGATTCATATATGCGGGATGCACTCCTACTCTAGTAGTCTACGAACTATCAACAAAGCTCAATAGTTGAACCAAAGCATCCTTAAGCAAGAAAGAGGGAATGAATCCTAGTGGAGACTGGGTTCGGTCCCACGCCCACTACTGGGTGAGGTAGAGGAGTCTCTAGCTCGAGTGGAGGAATAAGGTCTAGGAGAGGTATACCCTCATCCCTAACTGGGGATATATCACGAGCTTGGGTATTAGGACCTTCCTCACATATCACTAAAGCATGTGTCCTGGGCATATACGAAGAGTAAAGTCTATAGAATATACCACAAACTAATAGGAAACGAACGCCAATGTTAGAGACTTTCTCTTGTACTAATAATATCAGTGTAACCTAAGATCTAATACCAATTTATCAAAACCATATTTCAAGTCATGATGGCACCTATCACATCCCACTAGTAGTAAGACGATACCATAAGCTAGAGCTAATGCAATGGGTTACCTTAGTAATAACATCCAATGTGGACCCTATGTATGAACAAAATATAAAACTACAATATTTAACAACTAAAGACCACCGATATTCAAGTTCAAATCTTACGACCTGATAGTATTAATACAAGAGCTTCTAAACTTGACCAAAGAAATTTATGATTTCAAAATCAGGAATGTCATAAATAATCTCATACATTTGCCTTGAAAGCAAATGAAAACAAAGGATAGATGGCAAAGAGGGAAACTCGGTCCCTATCTCTAAATAGTCAACATGAAATGAACTAGCTCAATGATGGAGACTAGTACCTGGGTCTACACCTAAAAGTAATAGAAATGTAGTATAACTACAAAAACACGGGTATTTAATAGGCATCATTGGCCTACTGAGCTTAGATATAATGAATAGATGATATAAAGTAAGACAATAACCTTAAAGAAAAGGGATAGGATATATCCTGAATCTTCTTTGATACCACTATAACAACATCTATACTTCTAAAGCGATAGGACGACATACTATCTCAATATACTCTATAATCACCATAAAAACTAAGTATCATTTCAGAAGAATAAAGCCATGAACAAAATAGCAAATAATCAATTCACCATAATCATCATCAACCATATTTATAACACAAAGCACAAGAACTTTCCATGACGTCCTATACTGTTGGGAAGTACATAGATGAATATTAAACAGAACCCAACATGGTGTCCCATACCACCAAAGAGTACATGAAAAGAATACAATCAACAGTACAATAAAGTACATCTACTCCATCAATTGACCAAAATCGTGGATAGCACAACTCCGCCATAGATCATTTACAGAAATCCACATCCAAATACCCATAATGTAATCTAACAAAAAAAAGAAATAGGTTCATAGCATAGATATGTAGTCACTAATTATATAATTCATCAATAAATACTACGTGAAGTCCATACTAGTTAACCTTATTTCAAAAGTTTCAATAGTTTACAAATCTTATAATCGCCTGCCATTAATTTGGGTAAAACTACAAGCCACTCATATTATTGGTTATTCATCTATCATAAGGCCATTCTTTAGCTAGCATCTTCATGTTATGAGTCATCAAGTAAGCCATCTCAACCTCACATATTAAAAGATAATCTAATTAACCATCATCCAATAATAGGTCATTCATCACTAAGCATGTCACAACCTTAAGGACTAGTTTCCATATTTTAATCAACTAAAGTCCACTAACTAGTTTACTAGGTTTCTAGCCTTCAAATTATAATCATATATATATATGTAACTAGTTGTCACATATGCCACTTTAATAGGCAAGATTTCATAAACTAACCTCATATTCAAGTCAAGTAGAAATATTAGGTTAGCCATTGATTCTACACAAGATTACACATACCACTAAGTCTTAACTCAATATTAGTCATAGATTTTGCTAGTTGCTAATTAGCATAAAAAAGGGTCACACCTATTAATTTGTGATAAGTAACAAGAAATTAATAGCAATTTAATAAGCGAGACCTCATATCTCAAATACAGAGACAGTTGGAACTATATGGCCTAATCTTACAAAAATTAATTCATATGAGAAAAATTGCCCCTCACGGCATCATAATGTTCTTACCTCTTCCGGATTAACCGATCATTATCATAATATCATCATATTCCTCTAGATTCACCGGACATCATCATAATATCAACATATTCCTTCGAATTCAACAAGCATTATCATAATATGAACATATTATACCAGATTCATTGGGCATCATCAAAATATTAACCTATTCCTCCAGATTCACCTGGCATCATCATCAACATATTCCTTTGGATTTACCGAGCATCATAATCATATCAATATGTCTCCCAATACAATAACATACATACACATGCATAGCCAAAAAAATAAACATAAGTAAAAGTTGACAGTTTACTAAAGTGGGGACGTATGATAACACTTTCCATTTTAATTTACTAATGAGTTCAACACACAATAAGAGCTAAACAAAAGCATGAGTTTTTAAAAGGCATACACAATAACCACTTAACGAGATTATTCAAGTCATGATCACAAGATAATTTGATAATCGAGTTTAGCCATCACCAGTCCTGTATATATAGTTTAGGCTATCACACGTACGTAGGACCCTAAGTATTTACATAGCTAAAGCTTAAGGTAGGTCAAGTCCTAGTTCTAAATCCCTAAGAAAGCCAAAGCTTTAGTAATATAAGACTAGCTTCTAACTGAGATTAGACTAAGTCATCTAATTCACCTCATAAGGGCTTAACAATCCTTATTAAACGTAAAGGGGAAATTTGTTAAAATATCCTTTCTAAGTTAACCCAACACCAAGGTCACTTACTAACTAAACAACATATATATATAAGTAAACATTACCCCTAAGATTAGTGAAGAACACCATTCTCATCTATTAGAGAACCTATAGTATCCTTATACTAACTATAACACTACAAGTGAACTACCCAATGATTCTAAGCTAAGGATGCAACGCTACACTAAATAAGTTCAACTACCTAATCATCCAACAAATCTCAAGGTTCACTATTAAATCAACTAACATCTAAACTTCCCTCTCAATCACATAAGATATCAATATTTATATTACAAAAAAGTACAATCTAGTGTATGAGTAAGCCTAACCTACCTTAAGTCCAAGAAACTCACGAATAAATTATTTTTACCTTTCTTTTTTTTGAAGCTTCCTCTTCCATAAGCAATGGTACCACTAATATAATCTAAACATTGCAACAAGAATAATAATACCCACTATGGAACTATTATTCCATGAGTTTTAAAGGTCACTAAAACCCCCAATTGGGTTTCAATGTTGGAAAGGAGTTTCCAAGATTTAACAATTTTTAGAGAGTTAAACCCCGCAAGTAATTTGGGCCAATCACTTAAATTCGGGGGCTACAAATTAGTCTTAATTATTTAGGGTTTTTTAGTGAAGACACCATGAAATCAATACCAAATTAGAAGAAATATTACCTTAAATTTTTGCAAGAATTGATCACACAAGTTGTTTATGCTCTAATTAAACCCACAAGAGTTACTTATAGGATTTCACACTCCATTAGAGTTTCTAAGTTAAGAGGGAGTCACAAAATGGACAAAATTCATGTAAGAAAATACTTAAATAGAGATTTTGCAGGTCTCTGACCTCGCGGTCGCAGCCCCTACCTCACTGCAGTAGTGGAATTATTCTTGCACTTCCTTCGCTGAGGTTGCGGTACCTTGGTGCATTCCATGTATGGATAAAGCTTGGAACTTGGTTCCTAGCTTTATCCAATGCCTCGAGATAAATTCATAGTTCTTTTTGAACAAATGAGATATGAAACCCTATAGTTTTTGATATTCCAGATGCGTTGGCAATGCCTAATTTTTCATAAGACTATTTTACTAATGTTTTTGTTGAATGAAAAATTAGGACCAACAAGAAGTTCAAATTGTAAAACAGGTTCTAAAACCCCAAATGAACCATCAGGTAACCGTGCAATTGGTCCCCGCAAGTCACTAGTGACTTGGGACGGCTATGGTGAAGCTTTATCACTGGAAATAATGAAGATTATGGATAATGAACTGAAGTGTCATTACAATCATTATTATTAAACTTCTCCAAAAAAATGAAACATATCTCTTTACCTATAGCTCAATCATGTTGAGGAACGTACCAATCATGGTCATAAACCTTGTCTCTCCAAACACTCTCGCTATCATGTTTCTTATCTACATAATATCTACCTATATCATGGTCATGCTAGTCATGATATTTCCATTTATGATCATTTCCACCCAAACTTGATTCCTTCCCCGCCTTTGGTAGATAAGTCAAGAACTCCCTAGTTGGTTTGCATGAAAAAAATTTCATCATCAAGACATTATGTATTATCATCATAAGCTTTGATACTCTTAGAAATAATGTCATTTACCACCTTTTGAGGAGCTCCCATTATATGAGTAGAGAGTAGATTAAAATAACTCGTAACTTTATCCATATCCTTATCTCTCTCTATTTATCCTTTTTCCCTTGTTCTTAATTTACAAAAGATGTGGAGGGAGCCCCCATAGCAATTTTGTTATCCATTTTATGGAAACTTTGAATTTACTTGGTATCTTGATCTAATAAAACCTCTTCAACATCATAAGATTGTTTATTAATAAAATTTGTCTGCATTATCGATTGTCGTCTTGTTAAATTAATCCAATTCCCTATTGATGATTATGTAAAGTATCTTTTTTGGGACCTAATGATTTTAGAATTGAAATAGCTTATTGTAAAATATTTATCAAGATTTATATAATGGTTTTCCATTAAGTTGGCGAAAGTCAATGATTTCATCCCATAATTGCAAATACTCCGTGGAGGAAAGCACCAATCTGAGAATATTTCCTTTAATTCAACCCATGAACTGATATAAGCCACTAGCAACTCCCGCAACCATGACGACTTCTACCTATTGATAATGGACAAAGACAAAAGCATATTTACTCTTGATATATATGGGCGATATCAAATGGAAAGACAAATAAATGAAAATTTTTATAAGTAGGTTGGTATCTTCATGGGATTGACCCCCAAAGAATCTCTTCACTTGAGAAAATAAAGCATCACTCTAGTAAATTTAAACACTCCAATCCTTGCCACCTGTGGTATATGAATGGACCTAGCTTTGGCTACATCTCTAAAGTGATCCACGCCATCGAGATACCGATAAAAATTATAGCTATTTCTACTATTTGGCTCATGCTATCATGGATATTTTGGACGTTGTTGACAAAGAACACAAACAACAAGTAATGCAAAATAAATACTACAACTAACTCAAAGTAACTTATCACACTAAAAGGGTTGAAAAGTATATTCACTACCCGACAGTGGTGCAAAAAATTGATGACACTAAAACTACACCTCAAAGGTATAAGTAGTCATTGTCAATATAATTTACCCAATTAGAGTCGGGGTTGAATCCTCAGTGAATAAGTACCCAAGTGAATCTCATGTGTTAGAAGGTACTGAAAGTTAGCCCTTAATGCGATGCAAACCAAATAAGAAAATAAAATGGGACTGGATATTTGCTTCAAACAAATTATGGTTACTAATTTAATCCTGTTAGAAATAAATAATTCAAATTTTAGATAATTAGAGTTGAAATCAAGTGTGGAATGAGACTTAGCATTATGATATTTTAAATATAGGTACATGTATGGGTGATTGAACATTTGCCTAGATTTATCTTAGAATCATGAATAGGCTAGATTGTAGGTATTTAGTGTCAATTTGTCAATCAAACATAAAAATCTCACAAATTTGCTCTTCCAAACACTTCTCAAGTATACCTATTTCAAAAATCTATAACATTAATTAGAATCCGTATGTAAGTGATATTATTAAATGACTATATCAAGTTATTATTCATTCCCATTCCTCATCCTTATCCCTTTTGTCAAGGATAATAAGTGTTCAAGGGTAAAATAGAGTTTGCCACCCCTAATCATAGATTAAGATATAGAATAGGAGAAAAACCCATGTCAACTAGCTAGATAGAAAGACAAATAAAAATACTGATTCAATAATAACAACATCCATAACCACAACCATACAAATTTGATACTCATAGTGAGTGAAAGACGAAAATCACCGAAATTCTCAATGCATTGCTTCATTGAATCAAAGATTTGTAAAATCTTAGGGATCCCAATTTAAAATAAATCAACCAAAAGTCAATAATTTCACTCTTAGGGTTTTAATTTACGTTTCTCATGCTTTAAAAAGTATAAATATGGATTTCTAGAGTTGAAAACCGCCTTTTTAGTCCCAAATTCATGTTGTATATTTATGAAATTACCACAACAATAGTCACCTTCTTGCTTAGGTGCAAACGTTAAAAGTACCTTATGTGTGTAGGCACCTTCACAGATGACACTGCCTTAGCTAATTTAACCACCTACATGCCCAGCTGAAGATCATGCATGTGTTGGTGGCTCATAAGTTGCTCAAGTGTTATTTTTAGCTCCTTTTCTATACTTCACACACTCAGATTGATTTTTATTGATAGCTCAACTTCATTTACATTCATTACCGTCAAAAATAAGCATTGTAATATGAGAATAACCTCAAGTACACAGAGAGAAAGGATAATTCAAGCTTACAAAGTGCTAATAAGTTGGTGATTTGATAACTTATCAGTTCAACATTTGATCACAACAAAAAAGTCTTACAGACATATTGAGTTTAGACTTAAATTATGATTTATCTATGTTAGAGACTTCTAGTATGTTTTAATATGATTAATTAGCATCGACAGGACAAGGGGTCAATAACCTATATCCCATAACTAAATTACAACCATAGGTTTCATCCATGAGGCATGAATTCTTATTTCTTATGTTAATGGTTCTATACATTGATTTGTCAAAGCTACTTTATCAAGTATTGGTATATGGTACTGGGAATCTAGATCTTGCATAGTGTTTGTTTGTTATGACAAACTCCACACATACTTAAATAATAATGCTTGAATAGGTGAAGCTACTGTTGTCAATATATTTTACCCAACAAAGAGTTGAGGTCAAATCCATAATGAATAATGTGAGTAGTGATCCACTAAACAATATGAGTAGTGATCGACTATGTTTGAAATAAAAGTAACTCTATGAAATTAAAACTTAAGATTCAAGTATTTTGGGGGTTTTTGATAATACAAGTAGAACACAGATAAAATTAGTTTAAAATATGAGCAAGTGATCAATAACTATCACAATGATAGAAAGCAAGAAATATGACATGGGGAATTAAATCTATCAATGGCTCATCATATTCGATTAACTACTCATAATTTAATTATGTATCTTTTAAATTAGCCTTGGATGAAAAATCACTCACTAATGTCTATCAGCCATTGTTGGTTTGGTCCTCTTTTGTTTCTTCAAGCAAAGCTTATAAGCAAGAATCACAAAATTATCCTTAGGGTATTCTAGGATTTGGATATGTCAAAAACAAATTCCATAAGATGAGTTATACGAGCCAAATCATGATAAACTAATCTTTCTAAACCTTAACTAGATCTTTAAAGAATAAATCAAGGTAGATGGACAATACCCAATCCAATCTTCTTTTTCGAAATCAACTAGAGTAGGAATGTTAGAATGAGCCATCAATTGATATAAACAAAACCCATTTCAAAATCAAAAGTAATTAATCAATATGAATGGATAAGATAGAATCAGAGCCCAAATTCAATAAACAAGTATTGCCTTATCTATACCTTCAAACAAAAATACCAAAATTAAACTACTCCTATATATTTCATAAAGAATACATAAAAGAAAAAAGGTTTGAGAAATTAACCACACAAAGCTTTAAATTATCAATTCCAAGAATGTTGGGTCGAGAACCCTAGCTTTAAAGGTTCTAAATTATGCCAAAGATTTGTGGGAATGGATTGGGATCGATTACTTGATAATATGGGGTTAAAAGTTACGAAACTCTATTATTGTCCATAAATTCTTCCCGGTGATCGTTAAAGCATACCAATAGTCTTCTAAAGAGGGCATGCTAACTTTTATTGACTGCTAAATTAGTCTACTTAGACAATAAAGGGGACCTTGACTTTGACTAAGATTACTGCTGAATTGATTATTTTGGTTATAAAGCTCTACTTTACCTATTTAATCGACCTCTTAAAAGGTTATACAAATGCTAAAGCACCCTTGACTAGAGTGTTTATTGGTCTCTAAAGGAACCTCATGCAACTTTAGTGGTAATTGAGGGAATATTGTCTAATTTTCATCCGACTCTTTCATTTTAGCTCCTTTTAATCTTTTTAGCCTAAAATTTTGATGAATGACTTAAAAGCATAAGAAAAGGGGTACAAATGAGTGCCATAATCACTAATCATCAGCACACCAAACTTAAAGAGGTTGTTTATCCTAAAACCAAAAAAAATGACATTCAATGAGGCTACCACTTTAAAATATAAAAACCATCATTATTTTTTATTCAAATAGGCATAGAAATATGGATGAAAATTTGATATGCCTAAACTACAAATTTTTTTAAGGAAGGGTAAGTGATCGTTCTCAAATATATATAACCCACTAGAGGTTGGGGTAAAATTCTATTAGGAATAATGTGTTAATTAAGTGTTATATAGATTGAATGGCAATCAGTCTTCAATTTCCATAGATTAAAAGGGATCATACTATTAAATGAATAAGGATTGATTCTTGTATCATACTAGATACATAAATTGTCTAATTTATCAATCAATGTGAAAGAGTAAACTAGGATTATGGCCACCTTCGTGTTCTACCACTTTTGGGTCCTGTGAAAGATGAATTTTATCTAACACAAGCAATATGGAAATTCTCCATCTAAGTGTTTTGTAACTGACAAATAATACTTTCACTTTAATTTTCTTAACCACAAAGCTATGAGCTACTTATTTGATTTAATTCTCAAGAGACTAATCTTTTTATAGCATTAATATTTATTTAAGGGGTTAGAAATATCAAATTCTTTTTGCTACTGCTTTTTCACAATTTTACCTTCTTTACTTAAGAAAGTTAATTCTAGGACTTGTTCTAATGTTCAAAACCTTTAGAAATTCGTTAAAATAAAGGGAATAGCAATAAAATCACAATTTCAGTACACATTTAGTTACACATGAACCCTAGAAGTAATTTTCACCAAATTTCACTAACCTAGTTATGTTATTTAGCCACATATGATAGGAAAAGAGATGAAAGAACTAAATTTCATAATATAAGAATTAAAACCTACAAAGTAGTGATTTAGAATTCAAATCTATGATCCAAGCCAAGAATACTTTGTTCAATCAATATGAAACTCATTTATTGGAGAAAAGAAGTGTTAAAAATTAGTTTTAAAGAAGATGCCTATTCTATACCCTAGACTAGGTATTCATAGGATCCAATAAAGTGGGAAGTCAAATTTTAAATTAACTTTACCGTTTCACCATTGATGGGTCATCAAAGATGTGAAATTCATAATACGAACCATCACCAATTAAAAGTTTAGGTCATTCTTTTGTTTTGCATTGATGATTGTAGTGATGGTTCATCGCAAGTTTGATGGCTCATCAGTTGAATCATCACTAGGATTGATGCTTCTTATGGATTCTATTTATATATGGATATAGGCGTGATGGTCCATTAAGGCCTTGATGTGCCGTTAACTAGATAGTTATTAGCTTTCACTTTTCCCATCTGGTTGTTTTATCTTTCAATCAAGGTACTAATGATTCATCAAATAAACCAATACAGAATAATTGTAGCTCCAAGTTTATCTCTTCTGCTCTTGAGCTTAATTCTTGAAATCAACTTGGAACACATTAAACATTCTAAACTTGCTTTAAAAAAATTATAAAAAATGATAAAAAATAAACCGTCATAAGTCGGTTTACTAAATAGTTAACATAGGATGCTTTTTTGTCCTCAAGCAACTTAATACATATCATTACAGCATCAGGATATTGTAAGAATAAGTAACCATTGAGAAACTTAATGGACTCATGTAACATCCTAAATCTAGTACAAAAAATGCTAAATGATACTTATGACCCAGAAGTATCATAAGCTAACCCATGACTGATATCTGTATCTGAACACTGCATAATATACTGAATAATTGCAGAAATAAAGGCTGATAGGCCATAAGGTTCTAAACTGTAACATAACTGATAAAAATATAACATCTGGATGGGATATAAAATATGCAAAATAATTGAAATAATTGTCTGAGCATGATAGTTTGAAAAACCTCTAACTGACTGAACTGTTTTAATAACGAGTTGATGGTAGATGTCCCCAACTACTTCTAAATAATAAATTTATTAATAAGATAATAAAGTAATGGTCATGTCCTCAAATGATGAGGAATCACTGCTAACTCTAACTGCAGAGACTTGAATAAAACTAATACTCTAGAACTCGTGCTTCTGAACCTATGTTATAAAACACCATAGAATAAATATGTTATTATATTGGAATGTACTGGTATGCATGTGAGGTAGGCTGAATGCAAAGGGTTCACTTGGGTGAACTATACTAACTAACTGAATAACATGAACGTGAGAATGCATACATAAAACATAATAATCGTAACTGTGTTTGTGATAACATAATTAGATTCTGAGTACTGATAACATAAAATACTGATATCTGTATAACTAAAATAACTGATACTTAGCCACTATATCTGATAGTCTAGATTCTGATGAAATTAGCTAAGTTTCATACTATTCTGAGTTGACTCTATTTGATAGTCCTAAATTTTGTAGAACTATTTGAATTCTATTATTAAGACGGAAGGAATGTATCTGACAGTCCTGATTCAATATTAAAACTATAGGAAGTAGTCCTTTAATCGACATGCCTCTAATATGTGGGTCCAATCTGTAACCCCAATTGGAAGGCTGTTAATACCGTGCACTTGGTAAGGAAAATCTGTGAGTAACCCTCATATAATAGGTTAATCTAGTGAGAATAGTGGGAAACCTCATATGACAGGTTAAGCCACCTCATCTTCCCTCAAATAACAGGCTATGATGTCTCAACCTACACTGACTATGTAGTTCTGGAATGCAAGGATTGCTTCTAAGAATCACACCCTCATATAACAAGTGGGTTCCCATCCTTGGGTTCGCTCGGTGCTAATATTCTATTCCCATCTGGATAAACACTGAACATATTAACTTACCTGACTAGACTGAGTTAACTGAGTTTCTTTAACTGAAGGAGTATCACTCAGATCTGATAACTGACTGAGATTACTGAGTTTTTTCTGAGTTATGAGACTGACTGAATTCTACTGAACATGTCTTGACTGAGAGTATTTTGAAAAAATAACACTGGCTCTAGCCATACAGCTAATTGTTAGGTATAAGTACCCCTAAGACTCGATAGCATAAAACTGAGAAAACATGACTTTCTTGAATATATGACTAACATCATATTCCATAATACAACAAGTTGGAGATTTCATGAAGTAGAAGTTCTAAAGTGCCACAAGGGTTACACATATATCCATAATTCATTGACTAAGATATTTCATCAAAAACATAACATGCATAAACTAGTACATGAATGGGGATTTCATATTATCATACTAGAATGACACTTTTCCTTCACATACGCATTTAATCAAAGACATGGGAAGTATACTTTGGTTATACAATCATCAAGACATCTAATAATCATGGATACATCCATCAACGTGTAATTTTAAGGGTTTATCATGATTATTATGCAAATCATCTCCTCCTAGGGTCAATCATTGAAATATGTAATTTCAAACATGAATCAGAACCCCATAACATTATGCACATGAATTTCAATTCAATTTAAATCATGAACATTCATAAATACACAAATCATTTGATTTTGGAAAGAGATTCTTGAGCTTCATGGGTGAAAGGGACCCATGAATCAACACATGACATACCTGGGTTATGAGTTTCTTGAAGTTCTTAGACTTGAAAAACTTGAATATCTTAGTTTCTTGAGGAAGATTTGCATCTTGTTTCTCGGGGATTATCTTTCAGAGAAAGCCCTATTTAAATGTTGTTGATGGATAATGAACTTATGAGCCTTGATCTGAGTTAATTAGGAGTTAAAACGTGTGGAAAAAGGCCTAAATTCTCTTTTAAAACTATTTTAAAATAACTATATAAGCTATGCAATGGTCGGAGGGATGGACCATCGCTAGGTTGATGGTTCGTCGGTCTGGACCATCGCACCTTGGTTGAATAGGGGTTCACTATCTCTGTATGACAGCTTAGGCGACGTTCCATCTCTCTCTCAACGGTTCGTCGACTTGAGCTGTCGGCCTGAGGCAGAATATGGTCTCACTACCTCCACTGCAACTGTTTGGGGGATGGTCTGTTGCAAGCTTAATGGTCAGTCGGCCCTCATCATCGTACCTAAATAGTTTTTACTACTTTCTATAAAACTGTCATAACTTTCTACCCTGATACCGAATTTGGACAAAATTAGTATCATTGGAAGGCTAATTCAATTTTCCAAATAACAAAAAGTGAAAATTTTAAAAGTATATAAAAGTGAATTCATCTTTTAAAGTAAGTTTCTAACATACTTGGGATGATTTCAAGCTAAGTAAAAGTAAAGGGTATTACAATATCTCCCCCTAGAGAACATTCATCCTCGAATGAGACTGAGTGAGAGAGGAGAAGATAAACTAACGTACATACTAAACATGAAAAATTGGAACATGTTCTCTTGACTGACATGACTGATAACTGAATATATCATACCAAAAATTCAAATTTGATGCATGTGTAACTGATTTATGAATGCATGACTGAGTGTTCTGATGAACCAAGGTTGTTACAATGAGAATGCATATCTGTTGCATGATTATTTAATTTAACTGATACATGAATGCATCACTGAATATGCAATGGTATTTAATACCAAGTTTGTGATGGAATTCTGAGCATGACATTGAATAAGATTAAGGAGAATTGTCACCTTGAGCTTGATCTGAGTTAGTGGAGAAGGGGTGAGGATCGTTGGTCTGCATGTATGCTTCTTCATCCCAAGTAGCTCCTCAACTGATAGATTTTGCCAAAGAACTTTGACTAGAGGGACTTGTTTGTTCCTCAATCTGTGAGTCTGGTAGTCAAGAATTTTGACTGGAATCTCTTCATAATAAAGGCTGTTCTGAACATCTATGCTCTGAATAGGGACTACCATGGCTGGGTCACCTATGCACTTGTTGAACAAAGAGACATGGAAGACTAGATAAACTAAATCTAGATCTTAAGGCAATTAGAGGTCATAGGCTACCTTGTAAAAATGATTGAGACTTTTAAAGTGACCAATATATCGTGGACTGAGTTTTTCCTTCTTGCCAAAACTCTGTACTCCCTTCATGTGAGAGAAATTAGACAGACATAATTATAAATCTCGAACTTGAGATCTTTTCTGTGCATATATTCAGAAAACTTCTATCAACTCTGAGTAGCCCAGAGTCTTTCTTTGATGAACTGGACTTTCTTGAAGGCATCGAATATAAAGCTAGGCCCAATGATTGAGGCCTTACTAACTTTGAACCAACCAATTGGAGATCTACATCTACTACCATAGAGAGCTTTGAATGGAAACTAGAGTTGATTTTGAACTAGTCTAAACCCTTAAGTCACCCTCCGCTGAATCGACTAAGTGAATGCCTTGTTTGGCAAGCTGATGGATTTCCTGAGCTAACTTCTTCTTACTATGCTTAAAATGAGCAATACTACTTATAGACAGTCTGTTCAGAGTGTCGGCCTCAATGTTCGACTTGCCCAAATGGTAAAGGACACTCATGTCATAATTTTTAAAGATCTCTAACCACCTATTCTGATGGAGATTGAGATCTTCTGAGAAAAGACATACTGAAGGCTTTTATGATTTTTTAACACATCTACATGAACCCTGTAGAGATAATAACTCCAAATCTTTAAAGCAAAAACTACACCTGCTAACTCAAGATCATTAGTAGGATAATTTGACTCATTAGGTTTAAGTTGCCTGGATGCATATGCTATGACCTTACCATGCTTCATGAGAACACAACCCAAACCTACTCTAGATGCATAAGGTGAGTCGAGTTTTCAACTCATGAAAACTCTTCTCAAAATTATCTTACCTTTAAAACTTTACTTTCTTCTGAGTCAATTTGGATATAAGGGATGCAATAGAATCAACATCCACAATAAACCATCCATAATAGCTAGCTAAACCCATGAAACTCCTAATATCTGATTGAGAAACAGGTTTGTGCCAGTTTCTTACTCCTTTGGTCTTTTGAGAATAAACCCTAATCCCATCACCAGAAATGATATGACCAAAAAATGCTACTGACCTTAGCCAAAACACACACAATGAATTTGGCAAACATTTGATAATCTCTGAGAGTCTGAAGTATGATTCTAAGATAGTCTGCGAGATCACGCTCACAACGTGAGTACAACAGAATGTCATCTATGAAGACTATGATGAACATCTCTAACTACTGCTTGAACACCCAGTTCATCAAGTCCATGAAAGTTGTTGGGGTATTAGTAAGACCAAAGGACATGACTAGGAATTTGAAGTGACCATACCGAGTACTAAAGACTATTTTTAGAATGTCACATGCTCTGACTCTGAGTAGACAGTAACCTAATATGAGGTCTATCTTAGAGAAATAGCTGGCTCCCATAAGTTTGTCAAAAAATTCATCGATTTTAGGAAGAGGATACTTGTTCTTGACCGTGACTTTATTAATCTGATAGTAATCAATGCATATTTTAAGAGAATCATCTTTCTTATGTATAAATAAGACTGTGTGCCCCACGGGGACACGCTGGGTCTGATGAGTTCTTTATCAGGAAAATTTTTCAACTGTTCTTTCAGTTCTTTGAGATCGGTAGGTGCCATTCTATATGGTGGGATAGATATAGGTTGAGTATCTTGAAGAAGATCGATGCCAAAGTCTATTTCCCTTTTGGGAGAAATTCCTAGAAGTTCTTAAGGAAAGACATCTGAATATTCATTCATGACTGGGACTGAATCAAGACTAGGAGTTTTAGAACTAGTGTCCTTAAATCAAATAAGATGATAGACACATCTCTTAGATTTTATTTTACTTTCCCGAAGGTAGGAAACAAGTTGACCTCTAAAAGATGAAGTACTACCCCTCTACTCTAGGACAGGTTCATTCCGAAACTGAAACAGGACAACTCTATTTCTGTAGTCTACTACGGCATAGCAGGAATGAATCCAATTCATGTCAAGAATGACATCAAAATTAGTCATCTCTAATTCAACTATGTTTGGTGAATTGACTTTTTGAGAAACCATAATTGGACAGTTAATATATACCCGTCGGGCTATAATGGTTTTACCCACTAGGGTGGAGACTAAAAAGGGCTCTGCTAGAATTTTAGGACTGACTCCAAAATCAACTGCTACAAAGGGAGTACCAAATGAAAAAGAATCTCTTGGATATAGCGAAGCGTAAACATGTATATGAAATATCTGTAACATACCAGTAACCACATCAGGATAATTTCCCTAATCTTGCCCGGACTGGAGAGCATATAGTCAATTTGGGCATTACCTACTTATAGCACTAGAGGTGGGACCCTGTTGGTTTGGTCAAATGGACTGAGTTGAGGAACAGTTCTACTGACTCTGAGGACCTAGCTGAGGACAGTCTTTAACTCTGTGGCCTAACTTGTCGTATCTAAAACAAATATCATTGCCAGCTCTGCAAATACCCTAATGGTGCTTACCACAAGTCTGGAAAAGAGGATAGGTGTGGGCACTACTAATATTTCCCTAAAACTTAGAGCCTGGCACTCTTTCTCTATTATTATCCCTGAACATAGGAGCTAGAGCACTACCTGAAGAAGGAGCTGGAACTGCTGACTTAGGAAAAAACTGAGAATGGTTTTCTCCTTCTGATTTGGGCTAAAAAAGTTGAAATAGAGATTTGGATCTTGTTTCTTAGGGATTATATTTGAGAGAAAACCCTAATTTGATGTTCTAGATGGATAATGAACTTATGAGCCTTGATATGATATAATTAGGAGTTAAAATGGGTGGAAAAAACCCAAATAAGCATTTAAAATAACTTTAAAATAATAGAATAAACTATGCGGCAGTGGGTGCAATGATCCGTCACTGTGTCGATGGTCCGTCGGTCCTGACCGTCGCACTTGGGTTGAATAAGGATTCACTGTCTCTGCTGCGATGGGTTAGGCAATAGTCCATCGCTAGCTCTATGGTCCGTCGGTTTAGGACATCGCCCTTAGCCAAAATGTGGTCTCATTGCCTCCCCTACAACGGTTTGGGCAACAGTCCGTTGCTAGCTTCAGGGTTTTTCAGCCCTCATCGTTGCACCTAGGTAGTTTTGACTGCTTTCTATAAAGTAGCCATAAATTTCTACAACGATACCGGATTTGGATGAAATTGGTATCATCGAAAAAATAATTCAATTTCCCACACAAAAAAGTAAATATCTTAAAAATTACACATATATAAAAGTGGATTCATCTTTCAATATAAAAGTGGAAACATAAAAAATTATATAGAAAGTGGAAAAATTTAGTGGCAAGGATAACTTATAAGCCACAACTCTAGCTTTATGATGTATCCCAAAAGGTCTAATATGGGGCTGAGCTTGCCTTTTATCCCAAATCACATCATACCCTTCATTGGCAATACTTAAGGAAATACCCTGTGTCATACTAAAATCTTTAACGCAAAGTGTAGAATCTACATAAGACTTTTCCCTACTATGAGAAACCCTCAGTCTATCCTAAATAACACTGACTCAATCAAATAAATCTTGAAGAAAGTTAGCACCGTATGGTCTAACCTCGGTGGTCTTGAACTATCCTACAAAAGATTAATAATATCTACCATATAGAGCCTTGAATAGGACCATATAAATGCTTAAATAGTAGCTATAATGAAATATGAACTCCGCCAAAGCTAAGAGTCACTCCTACTTATCTAAAATCCATAACACAGCTTGGACCATATCTGTAAGAACCAAAATAGTAGTTTAAAATAAGAGAATATCAAGCCCTAGTTTAAAATAATACATTTGGGCACTCCATGAAAGAAAACTATCTAACGCACATAGCTATGGGCTAATCTCTCATCACTTAAATACATCTAAATAGGAAGGAAATCTGCCGATATGTCAACTGATCTACATTGACCCAATGTCATCAAAACTACAGGAGGTGTGAGTAAAACTATTAATGAAGTCCATGGTGATATGCTTCCACTTCCACTCGGGAACTGTCGATCTCAACATAAATCCCCTAGTCCTCTAATACTTGGCCTTCATATGTTGACAACATAGGCAACAAGCTATAAAACCCACTACATATCTCTTTATAAAACTCCATAAGTAGTGTTGCATTAAATCCCTATACATTTTAGTTTTCCGAGGGTAAATGAAGTATCTAGAGTTGTGAGCCTCACACAATTTAAACTGAATTAAGTCACTAAGTCTCAAAACACAAATGTGACCAATATGTCTCATAATATCCTTAGAATTTGTGGTCTTCTCCTAGAAACACCATTAAACACTTGATCAAAAATGATAGAAAGTTCTCTATCCTCAAACGGGCAACTCAGAATTTGCTCAAATAATGTAGATCCCACTTGAACACTATAAATATTCTCATTCAATATGAAATATCAAGTCACATCATTAAGTTGTCAAAGGATTGGATGCGGTGCTGCAATTACCTCCTAGAAACTAAAATAAAAACCAAACTACCCATATGTCTTCTTGCTCAAGGCATCCTCTACTATGCTCCTTTCGTCCGAATGGCATAGAATAGAGATATCATAATCATTCAGTAACTCCTTCCATCAACAATGACTATAATTAAGCTCTTTATGACTTATAAGTTGCTGATGATTACTGTAATCAGTGTATATCTTACAATGCATGCCATAAAAATAAATTCTCCATATCTTAGGTGTAAGAACTAACACTATAAATTCTAAATATTGAGTGGGTAGTTGCACTCATGCACTTTAGCTAGCTTAATATTTAAGCAATAACTCGACCCTACTGTATCAAAAAACAACACATACCAATACCAAATGCATCATAATATGTAGTCAATCCCTCACCCTCAACAAGAAGAATGAATATAGTAGCTCAAGTGACAAAACCCTTAAGTATGCAAAGATCAACTCCCACTCTTCAAACCACTGGAAAGGAACCTCTTTCAGGTCAATCTAGTAATCAATGCTGCAATAGTAGAAAAACCCTTAACCAACTAAACCAATGAAACTATAAATCTTGAATGAAGTTGTAGTCTTTGAACCAATCATGCATAGCCACAATCATTGTTGGGTCCACAATGATCCCATCTTTAGAAACCATATGCCCTAGGAATGTCACCAACTCAAGCTAGAACTAACACTTTGAAAAGTTGGCATAAATCCTATGATCTCTCCAAGTTTTAAGTACAATCCCCAAATGTTACATATGCCCTTCCCTACTCCTAAAGTTTATAAGCATGTCATCGACGAACACAATCATGAACGAATCCAAATAAGGTTTAACATAGGGTTCATTAAATTCATGAACGTGGTTGGGGCGTAGGTCAACCCAAAAGACATCACTAAGAAATTTTAAAGGCCTTAAAGAGTCCTGAATTTTGACTTTGCATTGGCCCAAATCCTCTATTGATGGTAACTCGACCTTAAGTCAATCTTAGAAGACATCGTTGCACTCTAAAGCTGGGCAAACAATTAATCAATGTGAGGCAAAAGATATTGATTCTTTAATATTACATTATTAAGCTGCATGTAATCAATACTCACAAAAAGGAACCATCCTTTCTCTTCAAGAACAATACAAGAGCACCCCAAGGTGACACAATTATCCTGATAAAACCCTTAACTAAAAGAGGTTGAAATTGATAATTTGGATTTTTAAGCTCAATAGAAGACATATAGCAAGGTGTCATATAAATAAATTCGGAACCCCAACTCAAGCTCAACCATAAACTTAACATCATGCCTAGGAGAAAGACTAAATAAATCAGTAGGAAAAAACATAAGAAAATCCTAAACTATAGGAACACAATCAAACGAAGGACTTTCCAAACTAACATCATGAATATAAATGACCAAAGACTCGCAACCCCTTGATATAAGTATCCTAGCCCTAGAATAACTAATAGTCCTTATTGGCACACTACTAAATATCCCTACCATACAACTGTGGGTATGCTATGCATGACTAAGGTAATAGTCTTAGCAAAATAATCCAAGACTGCATGATAGGATGATAACAAGTGCATGCCTAAAATCACCTCATAATCTACCATATCTATTATGATAACATCTGCCTAAGAATCAAACTCTCCAATAATAAGAACACATAGTTTATATACACGATACACTACTAAAGAATCACCCATGGGAAAAGATACACATAATGTCATAGATATAGAATCATAAGACAAGTCTAACTATGTTGAATAATAAGAAGACAAATAATAATAAGTGGATCTCGGATTAAATATAGCAAAGGTTGGTTGATGCAATACTAAGATTGTATTTATAATAAAAATTTACCCACCACCTTGATAGGTGCCTAACCAATCACCTATACTACCTTTGCGAGGATCTCTACGAGAACCCTAGGGACCTCTTTTATAATCCTACATACCACCTCTAATTGGAGTTGGCACTTCCCTAATCGGTGGAACACTTTGTGATATCTGTACAACTAACCCATGCCTGTAATACTATATAGAGAAATAGTCGAAGGGCCTACAATCATAACATCCTTCAGGCACTATACTATTACCATAAGATTGGACTAACCCAAAATAACCACCTTCGCTAGTAGGCCCAGAATCTAAAACCTTTCAAGACTGGCCACTACTCTATCTAGGATGATCACCATAGTTAGGATGACTCCCATTATTAATCTAGAGTGCTATATGAATGGGCCTTCTAGATTTACCTTAAAACTTATAAGACTGGCGTGAAGGTACCTAACCTAACAAATGCTCTCTCTAAATAATAATCTACTTTGTGTCCCACTAAAACAACCTTAGTAACATAGCTTCTTATGGCTGGCCTCTTGGTTCTTGCAATATATCTCCTCCATAATTTGTTCATGATCAGAAAGCTTAATAAAAAACCTATTAGATGCAACCAAACTCTGTGTAGCCATGCAAAGAGGTATGCTCAGTCCATGAAAAAATCACCAAATATGCTCATACTCAGTCATTAAGATAGATGTAGAATGTCTTGTCAACTCATTAAATCAATCCTCGTACTACAAAAATGTCACAAAACCCTACTACAATCTCTAAAACTGATCTCTCAGACAATCGTTGAGGATGCAAGGCATATACTTCTCCAAGAAAACCTCTGAGTATTGAGTCTATGTAAATATTAGAGATCCACCAAGATTTTAATAACAATAACTTCTCAACCAATTTTAGGATGCTAGATCTAACTAAAATATAGTATAGTCAACACTAAGAGTCTTAACTAGGCCCAAATTATAGAGCATATCATCGTAAAAAATGTAAAACTCGTATGCAACCTCACCCGATGCCCCAAAAAACCTAGGAAAAGTCAATCTTAAGAATCGACCCAAACTTTTCTACTCCCTAACTGACCTAGCAAGATGGGGAAATTATATTTCAGAAACTACCAATGCTGGAGGGATCTCAACTCTAGGAGCCACAGCTACAGGCTTTGCCTTATCTCAATACCATTATATTCCATAGACTGAGCACCATAGGATGATGCACCACCAACCAAACCCAATAGTTGTACAAAAGACTCTAAGAGTAGTGATGAAAAAAGTAACCTCGGTAGAGCCTCAGCTTTCCCATGTACCACCACTATCTAGGCTAAAAGAATCTCTTATGCGGGAGTAGGAAAATTATCTAGTAAAGGCTTCTTATCCTGATATCTAGCTAGAACTGTATAACTTATATTTCCCAAACCTCTAGGTCCTCTATGTCCTCTTGTAGGAATCCTTGTAGTGAACTCGGGGTCCTCATCTTTAGTAACTACAACACGTGTCCCAGCAATCTTCAAAGGAGAGAAATGAAGAATCTTAGGAACCAAGCTAACTTTCTAGAAAAAAAAAGTGAAAGAAGTGTAGATCTCCTAAGAATGTCCTATATCCTCCCGAAGATTAGAAATGGATGACATCATTCCAATTAGTGAGACTTACTAGGTGTTTACTATTATGACCTGATTTATGAGTCAGAATGGCACCTAATCTATCCTGCTAGTAGGGAAGCCGAACAATAGTCCGAAGCAAGAAAAAATGAGCTAACTTGGTTGAAGATGGGCAAGAGACTGGAAATTAACAATTAATAATTCAAATAGCAACAATACAGACATAAAGGATCAATAGATAGATAGAAAACCCACAATCAGCTTAAGACTCAGTAATGTTGGTACAGGAGCTACTGTAAAGAAACTATGAGTATTAAATAGTCAAATACAATTCAACTCGAAGACGAAAGAAAGGACATAGATAAGAGAAGGGAAAAGTGTAACTCCAACTCCAGAAACTCACCCAATCTCTGAAATCAACTCTACACAAACATCAAGTTAGCAACAGTAACTAGTACTTGAATTTCTACCAAAAAAGTAAAAAAGTGCATTATAAGTATAAAAATAATGGGTACTCGGTAGGCATCTTCAAACGATTGTGGTAAATTATGATATAAGTACAATAATGTATAAGATAGCATAAGCTAAGTAAAGATAAAAAGGTCAAACCTAGAAATGAGCTTTGACGCCATTGTATACTGATAAATAAATATGTATGAGATAATATTAAAACATCATAGAATTATATGTTTAAGATTAACCCCATAAGCCAATAAGTATATAAAAGTAAATAACCCAACAAGGCCCCCATAAGCTTGGAGTGTACAATAAAGGTAACTAACACTTGAATAGCCACATAAAAACCATGCATTACGCAGTAAAAAGGAATTCATCCAAACCATATCATACCGCACATAACAATCGATGTCGTTCATGAATTGAAACTCAATAGTATTATCATCATTATTCACATTGTTGGACTTGAGCTAAAACACATATTATCAAGATCATTATCAATTGTTGGACTCACACTGAAACACATAATTATACCCATATCAAAAACTCAAGACACAAATTCGTATTAATAGACTATGCCAATACAACATTTTTAGGTTATGCCAATAACAATGGAAATAGGTGAAGTAAATGGTCATAACCATAAGTTATTTCAATAATCATGCTTATAAGCCACCGATCGTATTTATAAGTCATTAATCTTATCTATAGACCACATCATATCCATGAGTCATAATATATCCTTAATCCATTAGACATATAAATAAGATATGTCAAATCTGTAAGCCATATCATATTATAAGTCATATCATACATATAAGTTATGCCATATATATAGGCCATATCCTATCTATTAGATGTATCATATTCACAAGCCATATAAACTATATGAGCCATGTCATATATATATAACCTTAATATGGCATGTTAATGAGCCATGTTGTAAATATGGCATATATATATTCCACATCATACCCGTAGGCTATATTATGTTTATAAGCCATATTACATTCATACGGCATTAACTATTAATTATGTCAATTTCTATAACATTAAGTATATCAATAGGGCATATTATTAATCATATTTGGAATTTATACCAATAATAAGACGAATAACTCATTAATCACTCATATGAGCACTATCATTCGTGTTACTCAAAATAAGCTGCAATCTATCAATATCCCAAGAACATACTCAACAAATCTATATCAAACCTCCTCAAGTGTAAAAATAACTATTAATAAAAGTATATCATATGTAAATAAACATACAAGGTTATCAAGGTATTGGCCTAAGGTGGGTTAGACGGGCAACATCAAATCCCAAAAAATCCACTTAGGTTACTTATTCCCAGGGCTATGCTTAGGTATCCAAATTAATTCCTAGATGTCAAGTATAATTAGTCCTAAGATAGAAATCCTTTCAAAAATAAAAAAATAAGTCAATCCTACCTAAAGTAATGGCAACTAAGGCAATTCCCATAACTTAAACAACTAGGGACACGCCCACTCTAACATGAATAAATAGGGAAATTTTACCTACTTTGCATAATTATGGAATTTTTATTATAAAATATAGGATTATGACATGGAGGGTAATTACAATATCCACTACTCAAAGAATATTTGACCTCAAATATGCTAAATTAGGATGTACCTTGAGCCTCAAATAGGTGAGGATACTGGGTCCCTATCTCACTCTCAATCTACCAAGTTTCCTCTTCTACTAGGTGGTGCCTCCACTAAATCTTGACTAATGGAATCTTTCTTGTGAAAAACCTCCTGACATCTCTAGCAAAAATAAGAACAAGCTCCTTTGTGAAGGCTAACCACTTATCAAAATGGACTTATTCATATCTAAGCACATGAGTTGGATCAACAATGTATTACTGCAACATGGAAATATGGAAAAAAACTAGAAATCATCAAAATCTGTGTGTAAGGCTAACTCATAGGCCAACTCACCAATTGTTCAATGAATCTTAAAGGTTCAATATATCTAGGGATGTGCTTGACCTTCCTCCCATACGTCATTACATTATTCACGGGTGATACATTAAAGAATACCTGATCACCATCCCAAATATCATGGCATGATGTGTATAATCTGTATAGGCCTTCTATGTACTCCAGCTTCCCTCAACCTATCCCAAATCTCCCTCACTCTATCCAGCTACTTCCTAAGAAAGTCAGTACCATGAGGCCTAATATCAGAAATCTCAAACATCCAATCTGGGAATGACATCATCTAATATATGAAGCCTCAAAATGAACCATTTCAATACTTAAATAGTAATTGCTATTATATACGAACTTTGCCAAGGCTAAGTGTTGCTTTCACTGACCTCTAAAACCCATAACATAGGCTCGAGCATATCTCTGAGATCATGAATAGTCTTCTCTAACTGATCATCAATGTGAAAATAGAAGGTTTTACTAAGATCCACCTAAGTACCCAACTCCTTTTGAAAAGCTCTCTAAATGGTAGAAGTAAACATAGAGCCCCGATCTGAAATAATTGATTTAGGTACACTATGCAAGTGGACTATCTCATGAACATAGATACGGGCTAACCTATCGAGACTGAGTAATAATTGAACAGGAATAAATTGTCTTGACTTGGTTAAGCAATCCACAATTACCAAAATACCATCGCAACCAATGAAAGTACACGAAAAATGACTAACAAAGTCAATTGTGAACTGCTCAACCTTCCATCGAGAATAGGCCACCTTTAAATCAATTTACCAGGTCATTGATGCTTGGCCTTCTTCTGCTGCCAATGTTGGCAACGAACTACCAAATTTGCTACATCTCTCTTCATGCCACTCCACTAATATTGATGTCTTAAATCCCTATAAATCATAGTTATACCTAGGAGAATACAATACATAGAGCTATGAGCATCATGAAAAATCAACTGAATCAAACAAATAACCATCCTGATACAAATATAGGTATTAAACCTCTAAATGCCCACAAAATCTATGGTAGCCCTATTGGACACAACACTCAACACCTGATCACGAATGATGAAAATTCTTTTATCCTTAAACTAGCTATGCCAAATATGCTCAAATAGTAAGGACCTCCCCTCAATATTATCAAAAATGCCCCTAGGTTCTAAAATATCAAGTCACACAATCAAGTTGGCATAGGTCTTAATGTCCACGCGTTTGCCTCTAAGAAACTAAAATATAGGCTAAACTACCCATACTCATATGATTCCGAATCAAGGAGTTTGCTACCATATTTACCTTGCTTGAATGATACATGAGAGAGATATAATAATCCTTAAGCAACTTTATCAATCTACGCTACCTAGAATTAAGCCCTTTCTGGGTTATACGATGCAGAAAACTATGAAGATCTATGAAAGTCTCACAATGCACACCATAAAGATAATGCCTCCAAAGCTTTAACATAAAAACTACTGCCGCTAACTCCAAATCATGAGTGTGGTATTTGCTTTAGTGCAATTTTAGCTACCTTACAACATGAGAAAAAATATGACCCTTTTTAATTAACCGATATCCTAATCCAATACTAGAAGCATCGCAATACACAATGAATCCCTTACCCTCAAAAAGAAGAGCTAAAATAATTGTTTTAGTATGAAACCCCTTGAGCTTTCGAAAGATCGACTCATACTCCTTGGACCATAAAAAAAGAACCTCTTTCCAAGTTAATTTTGTCATCGATAATCTTAACAAATAGCCTATAACGACCGGCCAAGAAACATCAGTTGGAGACACTTTCTTGGATAAATAATGTATAACCTCATTCTTTGCTAGGTTTACTAAATTCCCATCCTTAGACACTACATGCTCAAGGAATGTCACCGACTCAAGACTAAACTCACACTTAGAGAACCTGTCCAAAAACAAATTATTTATCAAAAAATTTAGAGCATCATTCTCAAATGTTATGCATGCTCCTCCCTACTATTTGAATACACAAGGATGTCATTGATGAACAAATTATAAAGGAATCCAAACAAGGCCAGAGTATTTGGTTTATCTAATCTATAAAAAAGCTAAAGGACATCATTAGGAAGTCATAATGAGCATAACGGGTCCTAAAGGATATCTTTGAGATATCCTCAGCCCAAATTCCCAACTAATGGTAAACAAACCTCGAATTAATCTAAGAAAATACTAATTTTCCCCAAAGCTAATCAAAAAAATCATCAATGTGTGGTATAGGATAACGATGCTTCACCATTACCTTATGTTTCTATCTATAGTCAGTAAATATATGCATGGAGCCATCTTTCTTTTTAACAAACAGCATAAGAGATCCTCAAGGAGATACACTTGGTTTAATAAAACTCTTACTACGAAGATCTTAAAGTTGAGAATTTATCTCTTTGAGCTTGGTAGGATCTAGATGATAAGGTACCATAGAAGTTGGTTAGATGCTCAGCTCAAGATGAATAATAAACTTGATACTACGATCAAGCAGAAGTCCAGGTAGAACGGTATGGAAAAAATCAAGAAACTAACAAACTATAGGAACAGAGGGAAGCAACAGACTCTCAACCCTAACATCACAAATATATGTGAGATAAGACTTGCAACCCTTCAACATAGACCTCCTAGTACCTATATAAGAAATAATCCCTATTGTTTTACTGTTAACAGATCCTTGCCATATGATTGGGGGTATGTCAGGCATTGCTAAGGGAACGGTCTTAATAAAACAATCCAGTATCGCATGATAGTGGTATAACTAGTCCATGCTCAAAAAGGGTTCAAAATGGAAAAATCCTTTTTGTGGGTCAGTTATGTCGGCTAAGTGGACTAAAAGTACAAGGAGGCCTGCTATCATCTCTTATTGAATCAACCACAAAACAACTTCTATGAACTGGACAAGTTCTAGGTATATAACTATGCAAGAACTAAAACAAATGGTCGCACACAGAGGCACATAAGTTACACTTTTCTACCAACTCTTGGGATTTACATCACATATTCATGCATTCTTTATATCCTAATGCCAACAATAAAATCACTAATGTTTTCTCAACATATGCCAAATGACAAGAGGAAATAGTCATGCAAACATATTCTCAGTCTTGTGCCACAGTCATTCATCATCCATATATACAAAAAAGTGCTAAAAAGACACTTTATAAATAGTCATTAACAAATGCATATTTACATCACAACCTAAGAAAAGAAAATACAATCCTAGACATGCTGGTTCTACTAGATAGCACATTAGAGAAAAAAAACAATGGGAACAAAAACCCCATGGTACAAGTATACCCCCCCTATTTAAAATAAATATATTGTCCTCAATACATATAGATAAAGTACAGAAGGGGAATATTTGTAAAAACTCTTATTAAGATGAGGCTTAGTCAAATATAGTAAGGCTTCATTGGCTTTACCTATAACAACATTGACCCCTATGGTGGTAAGGGTACTTAAAAAATCATCCTCCACAATCGGAGGTATATCAGTACGAACTTGGTCTAAAATGGGCCCCTAGCTGGGGCAGAACTGGTGGAAACTCATGTAGCTTCATCGGCAAGCTTCTTCATCTCACTTCATTATTTTTATAGCCTTCCTCATGTTTCACTCTTTTCTCCTTTCTAGTGTTATCGTTTCTCTCCTTCTTCTTTTAGCAGCTTTCTTATTAATATTTTTATTAGTTTGCCTTCCTTTTTCCTTCAACGGCATCCCCATCAAATCAACAGTACCTTCATCTTTATCACTTATCACCAGAGTAGTGTCAAAACAAGGCTACTATGTCTATTGGATTTTTTGCTCTACTTTGTCCATCTGTACTTGTTTGAATTCTGCCATGATCTTTGCCAAATCTAGAGTAGACATCATATCCAGCCTTTTGTTGATACGCTTCTCTGTATAATCCATCCAAATGTTAATGTTTTGAAAGAGATGGATTGCTTCAGCTATAATACAGTAAACAAAAGGCTTGAACTATGAAGCCCATATGTCTAGATACTATTGGAACTTTATTTGTAGCTCAATAGACTTGGAAAATTTTCTTATGTTAACCTGTAGTTAGAATACTGGTGTGGGATAGATACAGAGCTTGCAGTCCCACCTATTGGTAGCATAGATTCTGATCTTGTAGATATACTGTGAGGCATAGAATCAGGCAACACATAAGTAGTGATAGGCAACGACATACTTGTGGGAATTTCAAAAGTATCAGGGGCTAGCGCTAATTGTGTCTGGTCATCTCTCAATTTCTCAATATCCTAACTATGAGTTGCCCAAACTTCGTTGTCAACTCTTTGAATCAAAGGTGCATTGGCCGACCTGCATAACTATGTGATAAAAAATAGGAATTGTTGTGCGCTTGCCACTTTGTATGCCCTCACATATATTTCATCGGCAATAATTTGGCCTGCAATCAAACTAGCCACTAGCAAAGACCTATGACTAGCAAAGACCTATGACTATATAAATTGGTATCAACCCCTATTGGTATCAACCTTAATAGAATAATGGACCACTAAAACGTAGCTTTAAAGTTAAGGAAAGATTTAGCAATGCGCTCTTGCAGGTTTATTGCCCAGGAAGGGTTGTCATCATCAGTAAGTAGCCCAGACAACCAAGGACTTTGAGTGGATGCATAGGTCAATCGATCCTCATGACCTGGAACTCTAGTCGGTGCTTCATAGAATGGCCCAAACAACATCCTGTTGATAATTTGAGCCGATATATCAATGTTAAATCCTATGACAAGAACTGATTCCCTGTTGGACAACTCTTATATTTTCGAACCCTTGGGATAATCGTTCATTACTAGTGGCAAATAATTGGTGAAAAATTCTATCACCATATTCGATTGGTATGATTTGAGAGGCTTAATAATCCAGGCTAACTCATACTCAATAAATCGACGCTCCAGCTCTGATATTCATGCAACTTATTCATAACTATTTTGTATTCTTTGAAGATTGGATTGTTGATTGGCATACTCACCATCGGTTCCAATCCATCAAGGAACTTATCCTTTGCTCCTTCAATATGCTATCTTAGTTCCTACCTAATTTGAGGATCATTGATCTTGATCATATTGGCCTCCTCAGTTTCTACCTCAACTGGGTCAGGGTTAGATATATTAACCCCTTGCTCATTGGGGCTCAAACTAGTACTACTACTGCTATTGTGACTCTCTTCGTTAGACTGGGAGAGTGCATGCGGTGCCCTATCTCAATGCTGAGTATTGAAGGCAGGAACTTCCTTGATTCATGTCAGCTCATCACTTCCCCTTTGTTCCGTACCACCGCCTTTGGTTAAGGGTAGTTTTTCATGCCATATTTCCTGCGAAAGGAACACTTAATCAGTTTGCAATTCAAAACCAGTCAAAAATAATGAAATTTTGTACTTGACGCAAGGTGTGATGATCCGTCAGGACTGTGATGGGCTAGCAGCTTTACTGTCAGGCCTAACCAGTATGTCCTGCAGCTCAGAGCTTTACGATGGTCAACCCGGCGATCTTTCTGGTTAACAGACGGTCCGCCAAGTTCTCCAGCATAGCTTAACTAGTAAACTTCAAGTTCTATGTCATTGCGACGATCTACCTAACTGTCCGTCGGGGTGTCGACTGTCCGTCAAGGTGATAGTCAATGTCACTTTTTACCCTCAAAATTCACCTTACCATTTTATCAAACACTTGTTGTGCATCCTCACATCTTAATACAACAATGGCATGAACTTAGTATTTAAGTACACTTTTCTCACATTCAATACATGGTTACTCAGACTTCACCCAGAATAATGCACGCCAAGGTTTGACTATAAAATTTAAATCAGATAAAGAAACAAGAAGATTGAATTTTGTTTAACAACCAACAACAAGATTGAATTTTGTTTAACAACCAACAACTTACTTACTCTATATTTAGTAATTTAAGGAAGAAAAATAATGTTCTGATCATACCTTGATGGTGCAGTAACTTCACTATTCTAACTTGCAAATTTAGAACAAAAGAAAATTCAAAGCCTTTATCAGAGATTGTTGACTTGAATTGTGAATAGAGGGAGAGAAAGGTGGTGTTGTTTAAATTGGGGAGAAAAGGAAGGGGGAGTCCTAAGTGGAGATAACTGACACTGGGTACTTTTAATACAAAAGAAGTTGAATAGATTTAGGTTTTAAAAAGGTGGAAACATATGAAAACTCTTGTTTTTATCTTTTTAAAATTGTTGGGGACATATAGGGACAAATAAATAAGCCTTTAACTTAAACTAACCTGACCCGTCAGCTAGTGTTAGCCTGATGGTTGATCTGACGGTCTGTCAGGACTCTGAGGGTCCCTCAGGTTGACCGTCAGGGCTTACCAGAAACTAATCAATCTTGCTTTGCTGTGACAGTTAGTGCAACGGTCCGTCGAGTAGTCCATCAGTCCATTCCAAAAACTTTTAATTTGAGTTTAAAGTTAATGGAGACCTTGATGGTCCATCGGTACATTGGCCGTTAAGTCTTATACAAATTATCTATTTTTTTCTATTGCTTTGACAGTTCCATTGACGGTCCATCGAGGCCTTGACGATCCGTCGACCTTTTTGTCACCCTCTTTCAACTGGAGAAAATCCCCTCTTTCTACTTTCTCATTCCTTCACACTTCATAAACACATAAAATTACACAAAATTAATAAATAAACTATAACTATAGGTACAACAATACTTTGTGGGTTGCCTGCCACTAATTCCTTATTTATTATCATGGCACGACTTGGTTATCTAGACTACTCAGTCTTCATCGAGATACACAGTGCATAATATCTTTGTATCATTGGTTGAACCAACATATGTCTTGACTCTTTGCCATTAACTTTGAATAGACTTACAACTTTACCTTTAAGTTCCATCACACCTAATGGAAAAACTTGACTTACCTTGAATGTCCCAGACTATTTTGATTTCAATTTGCCCAGAAAGAGCCTGAGGCGAGTGTTGAAAAATAATACCCAATCACCAGCTTGACAATCTCAATTCTCTATTCTTTTGTCATAGTAATTTTTCATTCTTTCTTTATACAGTTCATCTCTTTCGTAAGATCTGAGACAGAATTTATCCATCTCAATTGTCCCAACCAAAACTCAGCTTCTTCTTATAGTTTATGTTCGGTCATTTAAGAGCCGACAAAGCCTTATGCTCTAGTTCGATCGCAAGGTGACACGATTTTTCATAGACTAGTTGATATGGTGATATCCCAATAGGTGTTTTAAAAGCAGTTCTATATGCCCACAAGGCATGATCGAGCTTTCGAGACTAATCTTTTTCTGCTCGCATTCATTATTTTTGCCAAAATTGCTTTTACCTCTCGGTTAAAACATCTACTTGCACACTAGTTTATGGGTGATATGGGGTTGCAACCTTATGCTTCTTTACACTGTACGTAGTATGTGGTACCCAAAAGTGAGAAAAGATATTCTCTTTATGGAATTCAACAACTCTCTTTCCTTTATTATCAGCCAAAATAATAGTTTCGACCCATTTTGATACATAATCAATGGCAACCAATATGTATTTCAACATATAACAGCTCACAAAGGGCCCCATACATCGAACAACTTGAATCCCATTATTTTTGTCATAGGCATCTCATGGTTCATTGATATTGATCCTTATCTCTAGCATTTGTCACATTTTTGCACAAATTCATAGGCATTCTTGAATAAGGTCAGCCAGTAATAACTGCTTTATAGCACTTTTCTCACAGTACGGTCACAAACATAGTGACCCCCAACTAGAAAAGCATGACAATCTTCCATGATATTAAACATGTTAACCTCTGGAATACACCATCTGATAATATTATCCGTGCACC
Source organism: Capsicum annuum (assembly GCF_002878395.1). Taxonomy (NCBI): domain Eukaryota; kingdom Viridiplantae; phylum Streptophyta; class Magnoliopsida; order Solanales; family Solanaceae; genus Capsicum; species Capsicum annuum. Next base: position 108,258 of record NW_025870666.1, read on the forward strand.
ATCAAAATAACTATAGCTCATCCCAGAAGTAGTGCGTAATATCATGTAGGAACTTCTTCCTTTGGTGAAAAGACAAATTTTTTGGGATGACTTCACTTACCACATAATTTGCAAAGACAGCATACTAAGGTACTCTTTCTTGAGAAGTAGCCAAGACCTTCTGATCCTATAATGTATCATCAATTTTGAACTTATCCTCGACTGCTTGATCACCCTTAAGTCTAGGCTGGTGATTCGCAACTTGATTTTGACATGTTTTTTGACCATTAACTTCAAAGTCAAACTTTTGTAGAAGCAACACCCATCTAATTAACGTTAGTTTTCCATCCTTCTTTGCCATCAAATATATCAAGGTAGAATGGTATGTATGAACCACGACCTTAGTTCCCAACAACTATGCACAAAATTTCTCAAAATCATATACAACTGCAAGAAGTTCTGGATCAGTAATAGTGTAATTCTTTTGTGTCCTATTTAATGCCTTGCTCGCATAGTAAATAGGGTGGAACAATTTGGTTAGAACAATTTTTATTTCTTCTGGCCAAGAAAAGCACCCAGTGCTACTCCACTTGCATCATACATGATTTCAAAAGGCTTAGACCAGTCTGGAGCAACAATAATAGGGGCAACAACAAGCTTCTCTTCAAGGCATTCAAATGCCTTCTTCCACTCCTCATCAAATACAAACTTAGATTCCTTCTCTTAAAATTTTTGTAGTGGAATAGCAATTCTGGAGAAGTCCTTAATAAACTAGCAGTAGAATCTAGAATGACCCAAGAAACTATGCATTCCCTTCATAGAGATGGGAGTGGGTAATTTCTCAATCCCCTATACTTTATCCCTGTCAACTTCAATCCCTTTAGAAGAAATATTGTGACCAACAACAATGCCCTTCTTCACCATGAAGTAGCATTTTTCTGAATTAAGTACAAGATTAAAATTATCGCACCGTTGTAATGCTCTGATAAAATTCACAATGCATAGTTCAAAAGAATAACCCACCACTGAAAAGTCATCTATAATCACCTCGAAGATGTCCTCCACCATGTCAGAGAATATAAAAATCATGCACCGTTGGAACGTGGCAGGTGCATTACATAAGCCAAATGGCATCCGCTTCAAATAAAATGTACCATATGAGCAACCAAATGTCATCTTCTCCTGATCCCTTGGAGCAATAGAAATATGGTTATAGCTTGAATACCCGCTAACGGATCAAACATTTAATCCATAAAAAGCATTGGGAAGTGGTCCTTCAAAGTCCATCAATTGAGATTATGATAGTCCATACAAACTCTCTACCCAATCACAAGCGTGAGGGGAATCAAGTCATTTTACTCATCTGCCACAACAGTCATGCCCTATTTCTTGAGCATACATTAGACAGGGATTCCCCACTTACTATCGAAAATTGTTTATAAAACTCATGAATCAAGCTATTTAATAATCTCTTTTTGAACCACCTCTTGAATTGGTGGGTTAAGATGGCATTGATACACAATGGTCAGTGTACAATATTCCTCAAGCTGAATCTTATGAGTGCAAATACAGAGAGAAATGCCAATCTAATATATAGTCCAAAAATTTTTTGGGAGCCTTGGTACACAAACCAAGGGTCTTCTAAGCCTAAAATCATCATTTCGGATGCAATGGAAATTTCATATTTTTAATTTGAGGTTATTTCAACCAATGTGGATTCCATATCCATTCTTTCAAATTTTTATCTTTTGGACTAATTGGTTGAAATGAGCTTAGGATCATTGGGACATAAATAAAAAGTTTACCAAGACAAAAGTCGATATTTTGGATCTGCTAGCATAGTCAAAATTTTCATCCGTGATTATTTCATTGAAGTTTTTACTTGATGGCTATTTGGAACCAACAACGGCTTTCAAATAGGAAATTGGCACTAAATACTAAATGAACTCCCAGTAATCAAAAAATCAGTCCCACTAAGAATTTAATAACTTGGGGAAGCTATGAAGAAACTCAAATGGTGAGGATAAGCATAAATATAGAAAATGACCTAAAGGGTCAATACAAAAAAGTGTATTTATCTCAAATTATTGCATAACCCAATTGGGAACTCAATAAGGCTATTAATTGGCCATCTGATAGATAAGGATTATATTATAAGCTAGGAGTTAATAGTCTAATGAAGGAAGATACATACTTGGTTACCTTCTTGTTATTGGTTTTGTCTATTTATTTTTCCGTTGATGAAAGGAAATGTTATTCATCTAGGAGTTTTAGAATTTTTTTGTCACTTCCAAGGTGGTTTAAAAGTTAACCTTCCAATTTTGGTATAAGCTAGTATCCTTAGAGGACTAAACCTAATATAAAAATGTTCGTTTCTTAATCTTGTTTGGGTATGCTTCCCAATTTATTCAGTATAAGGTTGGTTGGCATGTTACCTCAATACTAATTTTTAAATGACAAATGGGCCAACCGATCCTCTTATAGTTGCAAATTCTTATGAAAGTTCTACTAGGTGCTATGGGAAGGAAAAAAAAACCATATACATGGAGGAGAATCTATTGATTGGGATAGCACATTACTCAAAAGGCTTCAGGCCTATCATTATCGCGATGATGGAAACAAAAAGAAATTCCAATCAAATTACTTTGAGAATTTATTTAAATTGTTTATTTTAAAGGATGGCAATGCCTTTATATTGAGCCTTATAGTCCACAAAGATTTATCCATCAATTAAGAATTTTATAAGATGGCCCGGACTTATTAGAAAAAAAATTTTAAGAGGTTTTAATAGAAGTTAGATTGAGATTTACACATATTTTTGTGCTGGCTAAATCTATGGAAAAGACATCATTTCCCTAGTGATTCTAACCTAAATAAGTTATCATTGTCAAGTTATAAGTATTGGTGGGAAAAGGTTTGTGGAGTGTTCTTAAAGACCATATATAATCTCTACCATCACGGGTTTTTGTACTAAAACCCTCTAAGAATACGAAGAAGAGCACTGATTATGATCATACCTCTAATTTTAATGTCCAAAAGATTTGTTAAGAAGACTAAAGAACCTTTGGATAAGGTGTTAAGGAAGAAAAGATGCATATCCAACCTCATCGATCTCCTAATATGAAATCATCCAAAGATAAGAGCGCTAGTAGTCATGGGGATTATCGTTGGTAGAAAGTGAGACCATTCTTATAAGAACCAATAAATAATGATTTATATGTGGTAGATATTTATGGTGACAATATTAGTTCTGCAAGGACACTGACAACTATCAATTAGGTAATGATTCATGCTTTCTCACTTATTCTATAGTTATTTGATGACTTCACTAAACGTTTCTTTTTTCTGTGTAGCCAAAAATTATTAACATATTGAATGCTTCCTACTGTGGTAGACAACAAGCCAGTGGTGAATCTATAGTAGGACCAGACTCTAAAAAATCATTCTGCCTTAAAATTAGACAAAGTGGTTATTTCTACCACCAATGTGAAAGTTAAAGCATATGCAAAATCAAATCCCTACCAACAACGAGTGATAACCATGTGCGTTCAAATGAAAGGATGGTTGTATCTAAGATTAAAAGGAATTCATTATGGAATATTGGGCTAGCATCCATACCAAATTACAAAACCATACTGTGGACAATACATCTTATCTCATAGATGAAGTCCAAGTAGTACTTAATGACTTGAAGGGATTAGGTGTAAATATTTCTTTTTTGCAGAATTGGTTGGAGTCTTTCTTCAATGTATCCATTTTCTATGACTAAGAATTATTGAACCTTTATGATAAAGCTACAGAAATTGAAATATCAAAGTCGTATCTAAAATCCAAGGATCATATTGAACTCTTAATTAGGAAAACAGATGAGAAATCTAGAGAAATTTCTATAACTAGCCAGTTTCTTTAGAAAACGAGAAAGAAAGTGAAAAAGTTGAAATCTTTAGGAGATGATACTAAGAAAGAGTTCACCTAGTGTTCACAAAGTGGGCTGACGTTTCCTTATCGACTAAAAATGCCTCAAATGATGTCTAAAAGAAAAAGAAAGTCTTAGAGGCTTCTTACTAAGATTTAGTAACTTATAAGGTATGTTTAGATTATCGTTAGGAGATGTTATTTATTTATTTTTGCACTGTTTTTGCTTTCCATATTCTTTTTATTTGATTAGTAGAATTTATTAACATCATAAACCAATTCTGTTTGGCTTTATATTGAACATTTTTTTCAATGCTTCTTTTTCTGTTCAACTTTTTGAATTGCTTATGTAAAATGTATTGATGTCATTATATTAAGTCTCAACTTTAGTTAAGTTTCATTTTTCAAGAACTTGTGTCTTTATGGTAGAAAATTCATATTTTGAGGCAAGAATGTTTTAATTATGAGATACTTTAATTATTTTTAAAACTAAACTTTCTGATACAAAACATATGGAAAATTTAGAATTTTTTCCATAGTTGAATCGTTCTAAATAAATTTATTAATGTTGATATTAAATGTTCGCACACAAGCCTTCATAAATTTGTATGTCTACACCAAAAAATGTATCTTAATATAGAAATATTAAAATTCCAGTTGGCTTAATTCTCCTTAAAATAGAATCTCAAATGTAATACATATCAAATATTTAAAACCTTAGAGCATTTGTATTGTTCTAAATAATATTTTGAAGTTAACCTTAAATGCTGATAGGCAGAAACTTCCAGATATACACAACTACACAAAATTATTATTTCTTTATGTAGGAATACCAAAATTACAATCCTATTAATTCTACTTAAAATTGAATCCCCAATCTAAAACATATCAAAAATTTTGAAATTTAGAGCTTATGGATTGTCCTAGATAACCTATTGGAATCAGCTCATTTTTTCTTTACTCAGTCTTTCAACTTTATACCTCCGTGATAGAAAATTAATAACTTGGATTGTGAATGCTGAAACTATGGATTCTTATTTTGTATAAAAAAATACAGAAACAACATAATCAATAATATTTTTCAAACTCCTTGAACTATGATGCTCATGAAATTCACACACATAACTTTTATAGATATGTACATATCATCCCACAAATTCATCCCACATATTGGTGCCGAAGTGCAACTAACAAGTTCTTTTTTTTACATCTTTCTTGAATCGTAAATCCTTCTTATTGTAGAATTTTGTTGACTTACAAAAATATGGTGTATTTGAAATCCAAACTTGTTGGATTTTGAATTTAAAGGGTTCAACAAACAATTGACAAGTTATTGAAAGAACATAGTCTTCTTATTGAGAGAAGTCATCTTTCATGAATATTTGCCCCTATTAAATCATTGATTATTTATGAATACTAGTAAATTATTGAAAAAACATCCATATACCTAAACTTTAGATGTTTTTCTGGGAATATCACATTTATTGAACATCACTCAAACAAGTCTCCTTTTTTTTTTTAATAATGAGACTGAAGCTAGAATGAAACTTTAAGAGCTTATGTACCTTACTGAAAAGGATCAAGTCATAATGTAGTTATAAAAGAGAAATAAATTTGTTATTTTTGTAAGGCTCTAACTTTGACTCGGCCACATCATTTGAGATTTTTAATATAGTAATCTTTTTTTGTATCGTACACAGTTTATACTCATGAGGGATAGGAGTAACATACAGTGTAGGCTCATGCATTAAAGAACATTCTTCTTATCTTCAAGGATAATACATCTTTGTGAACTTTAAATTGTTGGGGAAATTTAAAAACCTTTTGAGCCAACAATATTTTCAACACCACTTTTGTATAATTATTGTACATCATATGGACAATTCCACTTAGCAGAGATCTTGCTTCCCAACAGACAAGAGTTGATAATGAGCCATCTTACAATAAGGACTTGGTCACCCACTTTACATCATCTAAGGTGGACATTCGTATTAAATAATTGAAATAGGAGGGCTTGATAAAATACTAGGGTTTGTTGAGCATCTAGCCTCTTTTTATCCAAAGCCTCTAATTCTTTAAGGATAAACCAAGTGTTTTCTTTATTAGTGATTCCTTCTTTAGTAACAAGACATAATGATAGTATTTGATTCACAAGTGGTGGGACTGATTAAATTCCATAAACAAGTGAATAAAAGTTTCATGTGTTGGTGCACGATATGTCATCCTATATTCCTAAAGATCATATTATATTCTATTATGTAAATCTCTCTTAGACTTTGAAACGACCATCTTCAACAAGCTATAGTGTCTTGTTGAAAGATTTAGAAAGGCCATCAATAGTAACATAATACTTAGAGGAATTGAGCTGTCTGAAACAAAAATGATGGCATGGCATAGTCATCAACTTATTATCAAATATCTACCATTGTCCATCAGTATAAATATGCTAAACTGATTGATAATATTGGCTCAAATAAAGTTTACGACACTGTCTTTCTTTAGTTATTTTAGAAAAACTTTGGACAATTTTAAAAGGTAATTAGTTACAGCTAGAATGCAAAAATATCCACCAAAATAGATTGATAATGGTCCAACAAGATCCAATTCCCATGCTTCAAATAGCCATGAAACAAGATTCAACAGTAATACATCTAGTGTTTAATGTATGAAATTTTTTGAAATTGACAAGCTTTACAATTTGTAGCGTAGTTTAAGTAATCTTTAACCATTATCTGCAAATAATGACACATATTTCTATGTTAAAATAAAGCTTTGGTCAGATTTATGTGCCCCACATAATCCAGAATGAGCCTTTTTCATAGCTTGAATAGACTCATATGTGGCTAAACAACATAAGAGTACTCCATCAAATTATCGCCTATTATATGTACCTTATAGTAAAGGAATCAAGGGTATCATCATCATATTTTTGTCCTCCTTCGAATGATTATTGTTAAAATTCCATAACATAACTAATAAATTATTGGTTGCCGCTAGTTTTAATATCATTCTCAAAAGTAATGATAACTTTCCTAACTTTCACTACATTTTGTTTTGGTTGTGGTGCTACCTATCTATGGAAAATGATGACTTTCATTTGATTAGAATATACCAATGTAAATTCTAAAGTTGTGAATGCATCAGCCCTTTTTTTCCTAGTGAGATGTTAACAAGTTGACTAATCAAGCCAACTTATCATATTCTGAGCATAATTACTATAACTAAGTAACTAAGCCTTTTTAGTTGTAATTATTTCATATAAAAAACCATTTTGAGTCCAAGTATGAGAGCTCTTCATTCAACTACATTATTAAAGCAATATTGTGTTAATGTAAGTAATAGGTAAAATCATTTCCACTGGTAGTGATAAATACTAATACAAAACCATGTCATTCATTATGTGAAGAGCCATTAAAATACATCTACAAGAAGATTTTATCTCTAGAAACATTACTTCTTTGTCAGGTAATTCATTAGATAACATTCAATAATGTGAAATTATATGGTCGGCCAAGAAATCTGCCAAAACATTTCCTTTTACCATGTCGTTAGAGATATATACAATTTAAAATTATTGGAATTTTATGTACCATCTTTCTAGTGTATCACTTAAGATAGACTTAGAAAGGACAAGCATGATTGGATTTTTTGTTGATAAGACTCGTACAATATATGCTCGAAAGTAATGCTTTATTTTTCTAATTGAGAATACAAGTTCCAAATACAACTTTTCTATAGTCGAATACTTTATCACATTTGGTGTCATCATCCTACTCAACTAATAAAAGGAATTTTCTTACCCTTCATGGTTTTTTTGTTCTAGAATTTCTCTTGCTAATATTTATTTTGCAATAATATATAATATACATGGCTTTCTAAGTATGTAAGGAAAAAGTAATAGAGTTTTAATAAGATAAGACTTTATACTCTCAAAAGCATTTGCATATGCCTGGTCCCATTCCAAGGGAACATTTTTCTTCATAGGATGACTGAATGGTTGACACATCATATAAAGGTTGTAAATTAACCTTCTAAGGTATGCCAAATTTCCTTGTAAACATTTTAGCAAGTGAATATATTTTGGCTCTAGAATTTTCAAAATAGAATCTACCTTATATTGACAAATTTCAATTATGTGGTGTCGAACAATAAAGCCTAGAAACATTCAATAACTCAAAAAGCACATCTAAAAGAGTTAATTTTGAGTTGGTACCTTTAATGTCATCCGAATACATTATCTGATCTCACAGGTAGTCATATCTCTTTCTTGATTTCACCACTAAGTCATCAATGTAACACTCATCATTCTTATGAAGCATATCATAAAAAATATTCATCATTTCTTATTGGTAAGTATCACTAGCATTCGTTAAACTAATAGGCATCCCCTTGTACAAATATAGTCCTTTATAAGTACAACAGACCATGTGTTCTTAATCTCTTGGTCCATAAAATTTTTATTATAATCAAATAAATAATGCATGAACGAGATGCCTCATATCTAGATATGGCATCAATCATAAGCTCAAGTATCAAAAGAGGAAATTCATCATTAGGACATGCATTATTAAGATCCTTAAAGTAAACACAAATATGGATTTGACTATTCTTTGTACTTATATGTATTATGCTTGAAATCCATGTGGGATACTTGACTTCATTGATGAAACCTACTTTGATGAGCTTGTTGACTTTAGTTTCAATCAAAGGGTCTAATTTTGATCTTAAGAAGAGTTAAGATTGCTTAGTAGTGTGAGAACCTCTCTTCATAGTGAGGCAATCAACAACAATTTTAGGATCTAATCCAGAATTTTTTTGTATCTCCAAGCAAATACATCTCAAACTCCCTAAGCAACTAAACAGAGTGGTTTTGTCCATCTACATCGGGAAAGGTGCTTACATACATAGGACTTTGATCTTCATTCATCCTAAGAATAACATCCTTTAGTGCATCAACAATGTTTTTTACCCCTCCCTTATGTCTAGGTGCTGCAACTTTAGCGTCTTTAACCTTTAGAGGATCACCGTCATTAAAAGATACGAGAGGACATGTGTTAATATTACAAACTCATATTAGATCATCATATGTGGAGGGTACCGTTCTTGTAAAAAATTATGACGTAATATGATTATCCTACATATTCTTAATCTTCATCAAGTTTCTTAATATAAACTATAGTATAAATTTTTGTCTTTAGGACATCTCCTCCTAAAACTAGGACTTTTATATAATACCTTCTTATAGAACGTATCATACTAGAGAAATTCTTGTGAAAATTATGCTCTTTATCTTTAACATGCCCTTCTATCTTTCTATTATTTCTGTGGTATTTGTATTTCATCTTTATTTTACTCAACCTATCAAACTCTGAAGCTCTTAAACATAGGTTAGTGAAAAGATCAAATACAAAAACCCTTGTGTTAGATGTTGAATTTTCCTTAGGAGTAATGTAGTAGATACATGACGTATTTATAGATATACAGACTAGTGATGATTATTTATAACCCAAACCTTCACTTTATTGTTTGACAGCATACCATTCCTCTATCATCATTCTTAGATGAAATATCTAGAACTTTTTTTAAGTCAAATCTAGTCACTAGAAGAGTTAGTGATGACTTCCTAAATGATTAATATTTAAATTAGATAGAACTGTCATAGTTAAAATTTATGAACATTTTATAGAGAACTGTTGGAACTTCCTCAAAGTGACGGTCAGGCCAATGGACCATCGAGCTAACGATAGACCATCGCCCAAGCCATTGTGACTATGGCAATGAACCCGACTTCTGGTCAAGTGCGATGGTCAGAATCGATGAACTGTCAAGCTAGCAATGGATCATCGACCAAACCATCATAGACGAGGCAAATTTTTAGGTTTTGTCCAAGTGCAAGGGTCAGGATTGATGAACCATTGAGCCAGCGATGGACCATCGCCTAAACCATCGCCACTTTCGATCAGCAATTTTATTCCATTGTTAAAAGGATATTTTGGTCTTTTTTCACCCATTTTAACCCCTAGTTAAACAAGACCAGATCTCATAACCTCATTACTCATCTATAACACCAAATTAGGATTTCTCCCAATCATCAATTCCCAATAACAAGAAACCCTAGATGTTTAATTCCAAGTCAAGAAGTCAACCTTTCCTTCACCAATCTTCAAGAAATCATCTACCTAATTATGTAAAATGTTGAATCATTGGTTTTTTTCACTCATGAAGCTCCATAATTCCATTTTAAACTCATAAATTATGATTTCCCTGTGGTGGGTTAATTTTCTTTATGTTGATGTGGTTGTATGAATACCAAGTTGGAGTCTTTATGTACTTTTCATGAAATTATGCTAGTATGTGGATTGGTAACTCGTAAATTGAGTTGATTAAAGTAACCATAATGTATGAACTAGTGTATATGCCTAAGCCTAAGGTTATGCATGCAATGTGTTTGATAAAATGCCCAAGAGAACAAGAATCATGCTTTAGGACTCAATTATGACCAAATTGATGAACCCATGTTTTACCCTTATGTTCAGAATGACTTCCATATAATCGTTATGCATTAAAATTGTTTGATTGATTGCTGATGAGATTAGACTTATGAAATTATGATATGTTTACATACATTCCTATTCATGTGTAAGCTTATAGGATGCAAATACTTTATCAAAATCCCCAATGATTGTACTATGAATTATTGACTATGGTCATGTGTCAACTAGGGTCACGTCTTGTAAGTTTCATACTACCGAGTCCTGGAGGTACTTGTACCCAACAATTTAGCTGTGTGCATAGAGCTAGTGTCAGTTTCATGATAATCTAGTCACGCTATGAACAGTTGCATTCTCAGCTAGTTTTAGAATTCAGTAGAATTCAGTCAGTTACTTGACTCAGGAAAACACAGTAATCTCATGAACTCAGTCAGCTAAAAAAATTCAATAACATTATGTTAGTCTGCGGAACTCAATGAACTCTGTCTAGTTCATCTCAGTATAATTAGTTTAGTGTATTTAGTTGGGAGTAGGATTCATCACCGAGTGAACCTAAGGATGAGGGCACACACTGATCGTTGAGGGTATGTGTGACACACCGAAAAATGGGTCCCGGAGCATCACACAGTTCTTGAAGCTATGAGTAGCCCCAAGCTAACCCTTTGTGCCATTTTCATTCAGTTCAACACAAATCAATGGGGTTTCCATAAATAACCATCAAATATCAACAGAGTAATCATCATCCAAGAATAAAAAAATTTTAGAAAGATAACAAAATACGACTTATTAATCAACTCCTAACATTTATACTAGTCTAACAAGCCTCTATGAGAATCAATAAAATCAATGAGCCATTGAGACATGCCCCAACTGACTCATACTCAGTTATCAAATATAAATAATTCCGTGAAACAAACATCAGACATTAGGTCCTCAAAAAATAAGGACTCACCATAATAAAGGATATAGAAGAGCGTGCCCAAAGAATCACTGTCAAACCTGGAACTGAGCACCTGAACCTACATTCTGAGAAAATGCAACCCACATCCGAAGATGTGGGAAAGTACTATGGAAAGGAACCGAGTATATGGGGGTGTATGCAGTTGTATAAATATCATCATCATAAATATTTATAAGAAATATGCAGGATATATGAAAGACTCACATAGCCCGAAGAAAATCATTATAATCATGAGAGGATGAAATAAGTACTATAACACATGTGAGTCATCTTATAATTTTTCGATCACTTTCAGTTCATCAAGAATATCAATTCGCATAATATAAATATCATTTAAATTTTTCGAAAGAATAACTGTCACAATTCCACTTTCAAATCACTTCACCATTAACCATAGACACAAGAAAACACACACACATTGGGAGATCCTACAACCAACATAAACCATATGAGCTACATGGAGTCTAAAGTACAAAAAGCGTTGGGGAGAGTCGTCCTATCCTTTCCATCGGAGTAGGACTATCGATATCAAATCCACACAAACTAGTGATCACAATATAAATTAGCCTTAGGCACACTCTTACGGGGGCACGTAGTTCTAGGGAAGTAAGGTCGCTTTATACCTCTCACTCGGTGCTAAATATTTCTCCTGGACATAGCTCAGATCATTTCAAAGGCAATCCACATCAAAACAATTATTGTACTATATAAATATACATAGGGAGCCATCATGCTTCCCACCTATCAAAATCAACCACGTTGTGGATTTCTTTCATACTCGAGTTCAAAACAACCCCATTAAGACCAAAAAGTCAAATTATTCTAAATATCTCAAATATTCAACATCAACGTGCTTATAACACACATTTTCTCAAAAAAACATAATTTCTAATGGGGATTCACAATCTAAATATAAAAATCATGATAAATATCATTCAAGAATCATGCTTTATATCTCCAGACATGTAAATTCATCTTTCAAAATCATAAACATCAAGATTTCATAATAATCATCATAAGATATGGGTTCATGCTTCAACTTCTTAAAAATCAAATAAAAATCATGCCTTTGTAAAGAAAATTACTTTTGGGCACAAGAACGAAAAAGAGTTCTTTTGAAAAACCCCACATACCTTGAATGATGAACTTTAGATCGATACCGTTTTTGAGATATTAATCGTGCCTTTGAATGATGGTTATTGGAGTTCTTAAACTAGGAACTTGGAATCTTGAATAAATTTGAAGAATTAATGGTGAACTTTGGAGGTTCTTAAAGTTGGATGTAGGAGCATAAGGTTTTTTTTTTTTGAGGAAATTTGATGAAATATAATATATAATACTTCTAATAGGCTTTAATATAGGGTTTGGACATATTTTGGGGGAGGATAAATGACCAAAATGCCCCAAAAAATCAAATAATTCTCGAATATATCCTTTGGTGGACTATTTTGATAGTCTGAAGTAGATCAACCATAAAGTTTTACTCCAAAATCCGAATTGGATGCTACGAATTTCATTAGAAAGAGGACTCTCATATCTTTTCGTTGATATATAGTATCTCACCCAGAACATTGTGTACGAGGAGTTATGATCATTTGAAGTTGACCCCAACATTCACTTTTGATTGGCTGAGGTAGATCGACCATAACATTTTGCTCCGATAGAAAAATTGGATGAAACGAATTTCATTGGAAAGAGGACTCACAAAGCTTTCTGTTCATATATAGTAGATCACCCATATCATTATGAAAAAGGAGTTACGATCGTTTAAAGTTGGAGCAAAATTACGCCAGGCCTCAGTACTTTTTCCTGCACGTTTTACTGTTCACTACTATTCACGATTCGATCGGAATGTTCATAACTCGTCGCTCGGGTGTCCGTTTTGGATGATCGACATATCGTTGGAAAGCTTATTCGATGATCTATGCAATGGTGGATCATAATCTAAGACATTACACCCAAAAATTTATAACTCATTCTAGAAGATAGAACCCAACACGTTTACGCATAAAATTTCAACGAAAAATTTCCCAGGGTATTACATCATCCTCCCCTTGGAAATATTCGTCCTCAAATGATGCTAAACATGAGAAGATTATACATGGAATAGAGCATACAGCTGAAACCATTCGTTAGACTCATCACCACATCATTTCTCACTCCAAATACAACATAGAATGCATAAATTCAAGAAACTACAACTGAACACATAATAAATGACATCTAAACTGCTGTAACTTTTATCAAAAGTGCATGATTTAGGAAAGAACGGTACCTTCAGCTTTATCGAACTTCACGGAAAATAGGTGTGGGTACTTGGATCTCATATCTACCTCAGCTTTCCAAGTTGCATCCTCAACAGATTGGTTTCACCGCAACACCTTGACCAAGGGAACTTCTTTGTTTCTTAGTCTTCGGACACTGAAATCAAAAATCTCAACAAGAATCTCATCAAAAGAAAGATTTTCTTGAATGTCAGCACTCATAGAGGAATCCACTACCACAGCATCGCTAATATGCTTTCTAAGCATGTAGACTTGGAATATTGGATGAACAGAGGACAACTTGGAAGGTAACTCGACCACATAAGCTACCTTACCAACATGGCTACGAATTTTGTAAGGACTAACATAACGGTGACTAAGCTTCCCCTTCTTTTCCAATCACTTTACCCCCCTCATGGATGAAATTTTAGATACACTAGGTCACCAACTTCAAACTCAAGCTCTCTCCTTATAACATCTGCATATGATATCGGACAACTCTGCATAGTTTTCAACCTTTCCCAAATCAACTTAACTCTTTCCATAGCCTCAAATACCAAATCAGGACCACTCACAGCTGTTTCACCCACCTCGAACCAACCTATGGGTGATCTACACTTCCTCCCATATAGGGCTTTAAACAGAGCAATGCCAACACTAGAGTGGAAACTGTTATTGTAAGCAAACTGTATCAATGGTAAGTGATCATCCCAAATTCCCTTAAAGTCAAGTGCACAAGTGCTCAACATATCCTCTAAGGTATGGATGGTCTACTCAGCCTGACCATCGGTCTGCATGAAAAGCAGAACTCAAAAGCACTTGGGTACCAAGAGCCTTCTGAAAAGATTTCCAAAATTGTGAAGTAAACTGAGTACCCCTATCCGAAATGTTAGACAAGGTGACTCCATGCAGTCTGACTAGCGCTCGGATATACAATCTAGCGTAATCCTCAGCAATATATGAAGTATGAATAGGCAAGAAATGAGAAAACTTAGTCAACCTATCAACCACAACCCAAATTGAATCATGATGGTATCAGGAAGGAGGTACACCAATCACGAAGTCCATATTTATCTCTTGCCACTTCCAAGTGGGAATACTAATCTCTTTCATCATACCACAAGGTCTTTAGTGTTCAACCTTAACCTGTTGGCATGTTGCACACTTAGCTACAAATGATGCTATATCTTTCTTTATGCTACTCCACCAATAGATTTCCCGCAAGTCTCGGCACATCTTGGTGGCACCAGGATGAATAGAATATCGCGCCCCCTGCGTTTCAGCCATAATCCTCTATCTCAGATCATCAATATTCGGGACACACAACTTACCCTGCAATCTCAATACACCATCTCCCCTTTGGGAGAAAACCTCTACTTTTTGGTCCTTGACTGACTCCTTCAGTCTGACCAAACTAGCATCTAAGTATTGTTTTTCCTTCACTTCCGAAACAAAGGAGTATTCGAAACTACTCTGAACCCCTATACTACCTTCATCAGAGTCAAACAACCTAACCCCCAATCTATCCAAACAATGTACATCACGAGACAACTCTTTCTTACCTTCTACCAGATGCGAAATACTACCCTTGAACACATTACGTAGGGTATCTGCCACAACATTAGCTTTGCTCGGATGGTACAACACACTTATATCATAGTCCTTTAACAATTCTAACCATCATCTCTACCTAAGATTTAATTCACTCTAGGTAAACACATACTGCAGACTTTTATGATCCGTTAAAACATCAACATCAACACCATACAAATAGTGTCTCTAGATTTTCCCAGAAAACACAATAGCAGCCAACTCAACGTCATGGGTGGGGTAATTTTTCTCATGGGGTTTTAACTGTCTAGAATCAAAAGCTATCACCTTACCCTTCTACATCAATACATAACCCAACCCAACTGTTGAAGCATCATAGTACACCACAAAACCATCAACACCACCATGCATTGTCAAAATAGGGGCTGAAGAGAGTCGAGTCTTCAATTCCTAAAAACTATTCTCATAAGATTCGGACCTTAAGAACTTTACTTTCTTTTGGGTCAACCGAGTCATAGGAGATGCTATAGAGGAGAAAACCTCAATAAAATGGCGGTAATAGCTAGCTAAACCCGTGAAGCTTCAGATATCAGTCAGAGAAATAGGTCTAGGCCAATTTCCAACAGCTTTGGTCTTTTGGGGATCAACTCTTATACCCTTGAAAGAAATGATATGACCTAGAAAAGCAACTAAACTTAGCCAAAACTCACACTTATTGAACTTGGCAAACAACTTGTGATCTCTAAGGGTTTGCAAGACAATTCGGAGATGATCAAAATATTCATCCTTAATATGGGAGTACACCAGTATATCATTGATGAACACTACGACAAACATATCCAGATATGGTCTGAACACTCGATTCATGATGTCCATGAAAGCTATTGGGGCATTAGTTAAACCAAAAGACATAACAAGAAACTCAAAATGGCCATAACGAGTTTGGAAAGTGCTTTTCAAGATGTCACACTCCCTAACTTTGAGTTGATGATAGCCAGAATGAAGGTGTATCTTTGAGAAATAACTTGCACCTTGCAATTGGTCAAACAAATCATCTATTCTTAGAAGGAGGTACTTATTTTTTACGGTGACTTTATTCAGTAGGCGGTAATCAATACACATACGCAAAGAGCCATCTTTCTTTCTTATCATCAACACAGGATCACCCCAAGGAGATACACTGGACCTTATGAAACCCTTACCTAGTAGATCTTTGAGTTTCTCTTTCAAATTCTTAAGTTCTACAGGGGCCATATGGTAAGGAGAAATAGAAATAGGCTGAGTATCGGGAAGAACATCAATCCCAAACTCTATCTCTCTATCAGGTGGTATCCTTGGGAGATCATCCGAAAAGACATCAGAAAACTCATTGACGACGTTAACAGACAAGAGAGTTAGAGTCTCAAACTTAGTGTCTTTGACTATAACCAAATGGTAAATACACCCTTTGGAAATAAGCTTTCTAGCTTTGAGGTGAGAGATAAAATAACTCTTGGGTGACACAGAATTCCCAGACCACTCAAACACGGATGCACCCAAAAACTAAAACTTGACCACTCGGGTCTGACAATCAATAGATGTATAACAAGAATACAGATAGTCTATACCCAGAATCACATGAAAATCTACCATGTCTAACTCAATCAAATCAGCCAACAAGACTCTATGAAGAACGGTAACATGATACTTTATACACTTTCTGGGCAGTAATCGAATCACCCACTGGGGTAGAAACTAGGATAGTCTCAGGAATAATCTCATGACTCATTTCAAAATTCACAGCAACCACATATGTAGCATCTGAGAAACTAGATCCAGGATCCAACAAAGCATACACATCAAACTGAAATATACAAAGCATACAAGTAACAACATTAGAAGAGTCCTCCTGTTCCTGGTGGGATGGTAAAGCATAGAATCTATTCTGGCGCTGCCCGCCAACATTGCTAGAAGAGGTGCCCTAAGCTAGGGCTGGGCGAGTCGCTGGAACTGGAGCACTAACAGTTTGAGTCTGGGTTTGAGGGCGATAGTCCCGACGCCTTTGTCCATCCTGTGGACAATCTATAACTCAGTGACCCATGTTACCACACCAAAAACAATCCCTCTTCTTACCCCAACACTCACCTAAATAAGCCCTACTACACTTAGGACACAGTGGATGATTTGGCTTACTGCCAGCACTTTACTAGGACCTGGATGCATCTGACCTGCTACCTTACTCCTACTAACCTCTAGGCATGAAAGCACTAGCAGATGACAGTGTTGGCATAGGTGAATAATCCTGATACGAAGGGCGACTCCCTCCCTAGGATCTAGTCTAACCCTGTCCATTCTGCTCGAACCTAGCTCTCTTATTCCCTCTCATTCTATCTCTCTCCTTAATCTTATCTGCCTCAATCTATTAGGCATAGGTCATCAGCCTAGGAAGATTCATCTCCGTATTTAGCACAGCAGACCTACACTCCTTAATCACATAACTAGACACTCTATTCATAAACTTACTCATACTAGCCCCATTATCAACCACTAAGTTAGGAGCATACTTGGCCAACTGATTGAACTTTAGACAGTACTCCCTAACAGTTATAGAGCCCTGTTATAGGTTCATAAACTCTTCCACCTTCGCATCCCTCATCTCCAAAGGGAAAAACATATCCAGGAATACATCCTGGAACTCTTGCCAAGTTGTACGGATAGTTCCCTTACCTCTACCTTTTCTCTAAGCAAAAACCAAATCATAAGCAAGGTTTTTCAACCTATACGCAACCAACTCCACACTATGTTCCTTACATACATCAACTGAGTAATCTTCTGCGCCTTCTCTAAACACAACCATGGATCCTTATCAGACTTGGACCCATAGAATTCTGGTGGATTCATCCGCATGAAGTCACGAATCCTGGCAGTAGCTAAATCACCTCCTTGCTGCTGTGGAGTTGGGGCTGGGTTGGCCTGAACATTAGCAGTAACAGCTTGGGCCAGCACCTGAAAGGCTACCCAAAATTAGTATGAGACACATTTTCATTCAATGGGTCAGCGGATTGAGGTTGTTGACCATCATTATTTCTTCCCGCTCGATTAGGAGGCATATTTCTAAAAGAGAAGAGCACAAATCAATAAAGAAGAGAGACACTTAAAGCACGATACACTTATGAAATAAAGAATCATACTTTTTCCTAAAATATCTTGTAGCCTCTTGCTCGTAGATATGGCGCGCTACACACCGATGATCAAGACTCTACTTAAAGTGGCTTGTCAGACTCCCTAGGACACCTTAAAACCTTAGGCTGTAATACCAAGTTTGTAACACCCAAGAAAATGGGTCTTGGAGCGTCACACGGTGCTTGAGTCTATGAGTATCCCCAACATAACCCTTTGAGCCATTTTTATTTAGTTCAACACAAATCAAAGGGGTTTCCATAAATAACCCTCAAATATCAACAGAGTAATCATTATCCAAGAATAACAGAATTTTAGAAAGATAAAAAAATATGACTTATTAGTCAACTCCCAACATCTACACTAGTCTGACAAGCCTCTAAGAGAATCAATATAACCAGCGAGCCATTGAGACATGCCCCAACTAACTCATACTCAATTATCAAATGTAAACAATTCCATGAAACCAAAATCAGACATTATGTCCTCAGAACATAAGGAATCACCACAACAGAGGATGTAGAATAGCATGCCCAAAGAATTACTGTCGAACATAGAACTGGGCACCTGAACCTACACTCTGAGAAAATGCAGCCCACATCCAAAGATATGGGTCAGTACTATGGTAAGGAACTGTGTATATGGGGGTGTATGCAGTTGTATAAACATTATCATCATAAATATTTATAAGAAATATACAGGATGTATGAAAGACTCACATATCCCAAAAAAAATCATCATAATCATGAGAGGATGAAATAAGTACAATAACACATATGAGTCATCACAGAATTTGTCAATCAGTTTCAGTTCATCAAGAATATCAATTCTCATAATGCAAATATCATTTAAATCTTTTAAAAGAATAACTTTCACAATTCCACTTTCAAATGACTTCACCATTCACCATAGACATAAGGAAACACATACACACTAGGAGATCCTATAACCGACATAAACTATGTGAGCTACATAAAGTCCAACGTACAAACCATGTTGGGGAGAGTCGTCCTATCCTTGACATTGGAGTAGGACTATTGATATCAAATCCACACAAACTAGTGATCACTATATAAATCAGCCTCAGGCTCACTCCTACGCGGGCACAATATTCTAGGGAAGTAAGGTAACTTTATACCTCCCACTCGGTAATAAAGATTTCTCCCAAACTTAGCTCAAATCATTTCAAAGACAATCCATAACAAAACAATTTCAGTAATATATAAATATACATCGAGAGTCATCGTGCTTCCCATCTATCAAAATCAACCACGTTGTGGATTTCTTTCACACTCGAGTTCAAAATAACTCCATTAAGACCAAAAGGTCAAATCATTCAAAATATCCCAAATATTCAACATAAACGTGCTTATAACACACACTTTCTCAAAAAACACAATTTCCAATGGGGATTCACGACCCAAATATCAAAATCATGATAAATATTATTCAAGATTCATGCTTTATATCTCCACACATGTAAATTCATCTTTTAAAATTATAAACATCAAGATTTCATAATAATCATCATAAGATATAGGTTCATGCTTAAAATTCTTAGAAATCAAATAAAAATCATGCCTTTATAAAGAAAATTACTTTTGGGCATAAGAACGAAAGAGAGTTCTTGTTG
>NW_025870667.1:0-616 GCF_002878395.1 Capsicum annuum
TAGGTTTAGGTGCTCAGTCTCAGCAGCGACAATGATCTTCGAATACCTCTATCTATATTCGTACAGTTGGTGAGTCCTCATGGTTCGAGGACCTATGTCCCCGATTTTTGTCTTGATAGTAGATGGTTGTTTATTTTCAGTTCAGTATGGGTCAGTTGGGGATCTGTCCAATGGCTCCTCAGTCTTATGTAGTAGAGGCTTTGTCAGACTAGAGTACCAGTATATACAAAACTTCTGTATTTTGATTGCACAGGATAGTATTTCTTTGTATTCCAATATGTTCATGACTTGATTATTCTTCTTTATTACAACTTGATTATTGTCATAGTGAGTTGTAGAGGTGATAACAGGCTCAGATTGTTAGCTTGAGGTCGCGTGTGGCCTTAAGCACCGTGTGATGTCTTGGGATGGGATCTTGGGGTGTTACAATTTTTTTATTTAATAATTAAGCATGTATTAAGTTAGAAAGCGAATGTCAACATACTTTAGTAACTTGTCCATAATTTTATAAAAATACCTTATATTTTATTAAAAAAATAAAGTAATACATATATACATACATACTTACATATACATACATACCTACATATATATATATATATATATATATATATAT
>NW_025870667.1:716-1437 GCF_002878395.1 Capsicum annuum
CAATTGTGTCTTATTCTAATTTTATCCCAAGGATAACTTAACATGGGATAATAATCCCACCATATCTATGGATAACTTATTTTGGGACTAATTATTAGTCCCGGGATAAGTTATCCCAGATATTAACAACCAAACAAGTGAAATAAATTTTTATCCCGGGATTATTATTTTATCCCAAGATTATTATTTTATCCCGAAATTATTTACATCCAAACTGCAAACCAAATGACACCTAACTATTCAAAAGTCATTTCTATTAGACACAAAGTGCTGTCATGGCAAAAAAAATATGTTTCATACTCTTGAGGCATGCGATTCGAATTTAAAAAAAAAAATAAAATTTCAACCTTTACACCTAAAATTATTTTTTAAAAATGATTATTTTAAATAAAAAAGGACGAATAAGCCTATCATTTTCTCCATCCAAACCACCACTCTCTCTCCCCATCTTCCTCCCTTTCTATTCAATTCTTTTTCTAAATTATCTTTTTTTCTTCTTTAATTTTTTTGCATTTGTTCATACAAAAAAGTAGATATAAATATTTACAAAAATTTCGACGAAGTTTCATTTTTCGGTAAAAATGATACGAAATATTTTTTTTCCCTAAGAATTTATTTTTATTTTTAGTAATTGGAGAAAAAATTGAAGCTAATAGTTAGGAGTTTGTGATTCCATCAAAATGAAAGTGAGTATGTGGGATTAGCATGGGTGGTGTACTAC
>NW_025870668.1:0-7601 GCF_002878395.1 Capsicum annuum
TCAAAGGACAAAAATGCCCTTAATGAGGACTTAAAAGGAGGCGCCTAAAACCGTGGGCTATAGCACACCAATTTGGCTAAAAAATGCCCCATTCATCCTGTTTCTCCCATTTGTCCACCCAAATGGACACAAAAAATTAAACGAACTACACTGGGATAATCCCCAACCTCCCTGGCATGCCTCGATCAATTTTTTGCCCACAGCGGTCCTGGACCCCGAGCCCACCCCCAAAACCATAGGCTTTAGCACATCGATTTGGCCCAAAAATATCCTGTTTGAGCCGTTTTACTCGTTTGTCCATCCAAATGGCGACCAAAAATTAAATGAAGCATACTGGGACGATCCCCAACCTCCATGGCATGCCCCAATAGATTTTAAGCCCACAACATGCCCAGAACTTGGGCCCACCCCCAAAACCATGAGCTAAAGCACACTGATTTGGCTTGAAAATATCCCGTTCGTACTGTTTCCCCCGTTTGTCCACCTAATGGCCACGAAGAATTAAAGGGATGACACTGGGGATATCCCCAACCTCCCTAGCATGCCCCGATCAATTTTTGGCCCACAGCACGCTCGAACCCCAGGGCCACCCCAAAGCCGCGGGCTATAGCACACTGATTTGGCTAAAAACTCTCCGTTCGCGCTGTTTTGCCTATTTGTCTACCCAAATGTCCATGAAAAATTAATCGGACCACCCTGGGAAGATTCCAACCTTCCTGGCACGCCCTTGTCGATTTTTGGCCCGCAGTACGCCCAGACCCCTGGCCCACCCCTGCCCCGTTCATGCCGTTTTGCCTGTTTGTCCACCCAAATAGCCACAAAAATTAAATGGACCTTACTGGGATGATCCCCAACCTCCTGGCATGCCTTGATTGTTTTTTGGCCCACCGCACGCCTCGTACCCCAGGCCCACCCATGAAACAGTCGGCTATAGCACATCGATAAGGCCCAACAATGCCCCATTCATGCCGTTTCGCCCATTTAATAGCCCAAGTGTCCACGAATAGTTAAATAGACCACACTAGGATGATTCTCAACCTCCCTAAAATGCCTCGGTAGATTTTTGGCCCACAGTACGCCCGGACCCTGAGCCCACCCCCAAAACTGTGGGCTATACCACACCGACTTGGCTAAAAAATGCTTCGTTTTGCCCGTTTGTCCACCCAAATGCCAGGAAAAATTAAACGGACGATATTGGGACGATTCCAACCTCTCTGGCTTGCCCCGGTCAATTTTTGACGCATAGCACGCCTGGACCACGGGCCCACCCCCGAAACCATTGTTTTTATAACACACAGATTTGACCCAAAAATGCCCTGTTCGCGTCGTTCCGCTCGTTTGCCCACCCAAATGGCCACAAGAACTTAAACGGACCACATTAGGATGTTCCCTAACCTCTCTGGTATGCCCCGATCAATTTTCAGCCCACAGCAAGCCCAGACCCCAACCGACCTCCAAAATCCTAGGCAATAGCACACTGATTTGGCTTGAAAATACCCCATTCGCGCTGTTTGTCCACCCAAATAGCAATAAAAAATTAAACAGACCACACTGGGATGATCCCCAACCTACCTGGCATACCCCGATCAGTTTTGAGCCTCATTACGCTCGGACCCCGGGCTCACCACCAAAGCCGTTGGCTATAGCACACCAATTTTGCCTAAAAATGCCCCGTTCATGAGATTTCCCAGTTTGCCAACCAAAATGGCCAAAATAGATCAAATAAACGATACTGGGATGATCCCCAACCTCGCTGGTATGCACCAATTGATTCTAGGCCCACAGCACACCCGAACCCCGAGCCCACCCCCAAAATCGTGGACTATAGCAAATCGATTTAGCCTGAAAATGACCCGTTCATGCTGTTTCTCCTATTTCTCCACCCAAAATGTCTAAAAAAAATTAAATGGATCATACTGGGACGATCCCTCACCTCTCTGGCATGACCCGATTGATTGTCAACCCATAACACGCACAGACCCAAGGCTCACCCCCAAAACTTTGGGCTATAGTACAACGGTTTTGCCCAAAAATGCTCCGTTAACGCTATTTTGCCCGTTTGTCCGCCCAAATTGCCATGAAAAATTACACGAACCTCACTGGTATGATCCCTAAACTTTGTGCTGTTTCGCCCGTTTATCCACCCAAATGGCCACGAATAATTAAACGGACCACACAGGGGCGATACCCAACCTTCCTATGATGCCCCAATTGATATTTGGCCCATAGCACGCCCGGACCCCATCCCACCCTGAAACTGTGGGCTAAAGCACATCAATTAGGCTAAAAACTCCCCGTTCGTGCCGTTTCGCTCGTTTCTCCACCCAAATGACCACAAAAAATTTAACGGATCATACTGGGATGATCCCTAACCTTCCTGGCATGCCCTGGTCTATTTTTGGCCCACATCATGCCCAAACCTCGAGCCCACACCCTAAACTGTGGGTTATAGCACACCGATTTAGCCCAAAATGCTTCGTTTGCGCTATTTTGCCTGTTTGTTTACCCAAATGGCCACAAAAACTTATATAGAACATACTAGGATGATCCCCCAACCTCTATGGCATGCCCTGATTGATTTTTGGCCCATAGAGTGCCCGAACCCTGGGCTCACCCATGAAATCGTGTGCTATTGCACATCGATTTGGCCCAAAAATGCTCAGTTCACCCTATTTCACCCATTTTCCCACCCAAGTATGCACGAAAAATTAAACGGACCACACTGGGATGACCCTCAACCTCCCTAGCATACCTCGGTCGATATTTGGCCCACATCACACCAGGAACTTGAGTCCACCCCCGAAACCATAGGCTATAGCACACCGACTTAGATCGAAAATGCCCTATTTACACCGTTTCACCCGTTTGTTCATCGAAATGCTTAGAAAATTTAAACGGACCACATTGGGACGATTCCCAACCTCCCTAGCACGCCCCTGTAAATTTTCAACATATAGCACGCCTGGACTATAGGCCCACCCTCGAAACCGTGGTCTATAGCATATAGATTTGGCCTGAAAATGCCTCATTCGTGCCGTTTCGCTAGTTTGTCCACCTAAATAGCAATGAAAAATTAAACGGACCTCACTGGGATGATCCTCAACCTCTCTGCCATGCCACGATCAATTTTGACCCACAACAAGCTCAGACCTTGGGCCCACCACTAAAATTGTGGGCTATAGCACACCGATTTAGCCCAAAAATGCCCCATTCGTGCCATTTCACCCGTTTGCCTACCCAAATGGACCAAATAGATTAAATCAACAACACTAAGACGATCCCAAACCTCTCTAGTAGGCGGTAGTTGATTTTCAGCCCTGAACACGCCTGGACCCCAAGGCCACCCCCAAAACCGTGGGCTATAGCAAATTGATTTGGCCGAAAATGCCCTGTTCATGTTGTTTCTCCTGTTTCTCAACCCAAATGTCCTCAAAAAATTAAAAGGACCATAGTGGGATGATCCTCAGTATCCCTGGCACGCCCCGATCAATTTTTTACCCACAGCACACCTGGACCCCGGGCTCACCCCCAAAACTATGGGCTATAACACAATGATTTGGCCCGAAAATACCCCATTTGCATCATTTTACCTGTTTGTCAACCCAAATGGACACAAAAAATTAAACCGACCATATTGGGATGATCCCCAACCTCTTCGACATGCCTCGATCAATTTTCAAGCCACAACATGCTCGGGCTATGGCCCACCCCCAAAACCATAGGCAATAGCACATCGATTTGGCCTGAAAATGCCCAATTCACGCCGTTTCACCCGTTTGTCCACCCAAATAGTAATAAAAAATTAAGAGGACCACACTGGGATGATCTCCAACCTCCCTGGCATGCCTCGATTAGTTTTGGTCCACAGCACACCCAATCCTGGGCCCACCACCAAAACCGTGGGCTATAGCACACCAATTAGGCCCAAAAATGCCCCGATCGCGCTGTTTTCCCCGTTTGCCCACCCAAATGGCAAAAAATATTAAATAAACCACACTAGGATGATCCCCAACCTCCCTGGCATGTGACGGTTGATTTTTGGCTAACAACACATCCAGACCCCGAGCCCACCCCCAAAATCGTGGGCTATAGCATTTCTGTTTGGCCTAAAAATGCCCCGTTCTTGTCGTTTCTCCTATTTCTCCGCACAAATGTCCACGAAAAGTTAAACATACCACACTAGGACGATCCCAAACCTCCTATCATGCCTCTGTCAATTTTTGGTCAACATCACTCCCGAACCTCGGGCTCACCCCCAAAACCGTGGGCAATAGCACATCGATTTTGTCCAAAAATTCTCCGTTCGCGCCGCTTCGCCCGTTTGTCCACCCAAAAGGCCACAAAAAATGAAACGGACCTCACTGGGATGATCGCCAACCTTCTTTGCATGCCCCAATCAATTTTGAACCACAACACACTCGGACCCCAGGCCCACCCCTAAAACCGTCGGCTATAGCACACCAATTTGGCCCGAAAATGCCCCATTCATCCCGTTTCTCCCGTTTGTCCACCAAAATGGACACAAAAAATTAAACGAACTACACTGGGATGATCCCCAACCTCCCTGGCACTCCTAGGTCAATATTTCACCAACAGCAGGCCTGGACCCCGAGCCCACCCCCAAAATCGTAGGCTTTAGCACACCGATTTGGCCCAACAATACCCCATTTGAGCCGTTTTACTCGTTTATCCATCCAAATGGCCATAAAAAATTAAATGGAGCATACTGAGATGATCCCTAACCTCCCTGGCATGCCCCGATAGATTTTTAGCCCACAACATGCCCAGACCCTGGGCCCACCCCCAAAACCATGAGCTATAGCACACCGATTTGGCTCAAAAATATCCTGTTCGTACTGTTTCGCCTATTTGTCCACCTAAATGGCCACGAATAATTAAACGGATGACACTGGGGTGATCCCCAACCTCCCTAGCATGCCCCGGTCAATTTTTTACCCATAGCATGCTAGAACCCCGGGGCCACCCCCAAAGTCGTGGGCTATATAGCACACTGATTTAGCTAAAAACTCCCCGTTCGCGCTGCTTTGCCCATTTGTCCACCCAAATGGTCATGAAAAATTAATCGGACCACCCTGGGAAGTTTCCAACCTTCCTGGCATGGCCTTGTCGATTTTCGGTCCACAGCACGCCCGGACCCCTGGCCCACCCCTGAAACCATGGCAAATAGCACCCCGATTTGTCCCGAAAATGCCCCGTTCGTGCTGTTTTGCCTATTTGTCCACCTAAATAGCCACAAAAATTAAATGGACCTTACTGGAATGATCCCCAACCTCCCTGGCACGCCTTGATTGATTTTTGGCCTACCGCACGCCTCGGACCCCAGGCCCACCCATGAAACTGTCGACTATAGCACATCGATTAGGCCCAACAATGCCCCGTTCATCACGTTTCGCCCGTTTATCAACCCAAGTGTCCACGAATAGTAAAACGAACAACACTGAGATGATTCTCAACCTCCCTGAAATGCCTCGGTAGATTTTTGGCCCACAGCACGCCCGGACCCTGAGCCCACCCCCAAAACCGTGGGCTATACCACATCGACTTCGCTAAAAAATGCCCCATTTTTCTTGTTTGTCCACCCAAATGCCAGGAAAAATTAAACGGACCATATTGGGACGATTCCAACCTCCCTAGCTTGCCCCGGTCAATTTTCGAAGCATAGCACGCCTGGACCACGGGCCCACCCCTAAAACCGTTGTTTTTATAACACACATATTTGACCGAAAAATACCTCGTTCGCGTCTTTCTGCCCGTTTGCCCACCCAAATGGCCAAAAAAACATAAACAGACCACATTGGGACGATCCCTAACCTCTCTGGCATGCCCCGATCAATTTTCAGTCCACAGCAAGCCCAGACCCCAACCGACCCCCAAAACTGTGGGCAATAGCACACTGATTTAGCCTGAAAATGCCCCATTCGCACCGTTTGTCAACCCAAATAGCAATAAAAAATTAAACGGACCACACTGGGATGATCCCCAACCTCCCTGGCATGCCCCGATCAGTTTTGAGCCATATTACGCCCGGACCCCGGGCCCACCACCAAAGCCATGGGCTATAGCAGACCGATTTGGCCTAAAAATTCCCCGTTCGTGCCATTTTTCCCTTTTACCAACCCAAATGGCTAAAATAAATCAAATAAACAACACTAGGATGATCCCTAACCTCGCTGGTATGCGCCGGTTGATTTTAGGCCCACAGCACGCCCGGACCCTGAGCCCACCCCCAAAATCGTAGACTATAGCAAATCAATTTGGCCCAAAAATGCACCGTTCATGCCGTTTCTCCTATTTCTCCACCCAAATATCCATAAAATATTAAAGGAATCATACTGGGATGATCCCTAACCTTTTTGGCATGACCCGGTCAATTATCGACCCACAACACGCACGGACCCTAGGCTCACCCCCAAAACTTTGGGGTATACTACAACGATTTTGCCCAAAAATGCCCAGTTAGCACTATTTTGCCCGTTTGTCCACAAAAATGGCCATGAAAAATTACACGAACCTCACTGGGATGATCCCAAAACTTCGTGCTATTTTGCCCGTTTGTCCACCCAAATGGCCACGAAAAATTAAAAGAACCATACTGGGATGATCCCTAACCTATCTTGCTTGCCCTGGTAAATTTTCGGCCCACAGCACGCCAGGACCCCGAGCCCAACCCCAAAAACATAGGCTATAGAACACCGATTTGGCTCGAAAACACCCCATTCACGCCGTTGCACCCGTTTGTACACCGAAATGGCAATGCAAAATTAAACGGAGCACACTAAGATGATCCCCAACCTCCCTGAGATACCCCGTTCGATTCTTGGCCCATAGCATGCCCAGACCCCAGGCCCACTCCTGAAACCATGACCTATAGAACACCAATTTTGACCAAAAATGTCCTGTTCTTGTCGTTTTGTCCGTTTGTTAACCCAAATTTCCACGAATAATTAAACGGAACACACTGGAGCAATCCCCAACCTTCCTAAAATGCCTCGATCGATTTTCAGCTTATAGTACGACTGGACCCCGGGACTACCCCCAAAACCGTGGGCTATAGCACAACAACTGGGCTAAAAACTCTTTGTTCGTGTCATTTCGCCCGTTTGGCCACCCAAATGGCCACAAAAAAATTAAACGGACCACACTGAGAAGATCCCCAACCTTTCTGGCACAACCTGGTAAATTTTTGGCCCACAGCACACCCGGGACCCGAGCCCACCCCTAAAACCGTGGGCTATAGCACACCGATTTGGCCTAAAAATGCACCCTTTGCACCGTCTTGCCCGTTGTTCCACCCAAATGGCCATGAAAAATTAAATGGACCACACTGGGATGATCCCCAACCTCCATGACACGCCTTGGTTGATTTTTGGCCCACAGCACGCCAGGACCCCGGGCCCAACCCCAAAAGCGTGTTCTATAGCACACTGATTTGGCATTAGAAAGCCCAGTTCGCGTTGTTTTGCCCGTTTGTCCACTCAAATGGCCATAAAAAATTAAACAGACCATATTGGGATGATCCCCAACCTCACTGACATGCCCCGGTCAATTTTTGGCCCGCAGAATACCCGGACCCGGGCCAA
>NW_025870668.1:10601-33322 GCF_002878395.1 Capsicum annuum
CACTAGGATGATCCTCAATCTCCCTGGTATGCCCCGGTCAATTTTTGACCCACAGCATGCTCGGACCCCGGGCTCACCCCCAAAACTTTAGGCTATAGCACAACGATTTGGCCAAAATATGCCCAGTTTGAGCTGTTTCGCCCATTTGTCTGCCCAAAAGGCCACAAAAAATTAAATGGACCTCACTGGGAAGATCCTCAACCCTCTGGCACACCTCGATCAATTTTTGGCCCACAGCACGCCCGAACCCCAGGCCCACCCCTAAAACCGTGGGTTATAGCACATGAATTTGGCCCAAAAATGTCCCATTCATGTCGTATTGCCCGTTTGTCCATTCGTCAACACAAATGTCCACAAAAAATTAAAAGAAGCACACTGGGATGATCCCCAACCTCCATGGCATGCCGCAATCGATATTTGGCCCACAACATGCCCAGAATCCAGGCCCACCCTCGAAACCATGAGCTATAGCACACCGATTTGGCCCAAAAATGTGTCATTCGTGCCGTTTCACCCATTTGTCCTCCCAAATGGCCACGAATAATTAAACGAACTACACTGAGGTGATCCCCCAACCTCCTTACCAAGCCCAGTCGATTTTTAGCCCATAGCGCGCCCAGACCCTAGGCCCACCCCTAAAACCGTGGGCTAAAGCACACCGATTTATCTCAAAAATGCCCCATTTGCGTTGTTTTGCTCATTTTTCCACCCATAGATCCATGAAAAATTAAACGGACCATATTGTAATGATTCTTAACCTCCCTGGCATGCCCTATTTAGTTTTTGGCATACATCACACCCAGACCCAGGGCCCACCCCCAAAATCGTGGGCTATAGCACACCAACTTGGCTAAAAAAGCTCCGTTCGTGCCGTTTCGCCTGTTTGTCCAGCTAAGTGGCTACAAAAATTTAAACGGACCACACTAGGATGATTCCCAACCTCCCTGACATGCTCCGATCAATTTTCATTTAACAAAACGCCTGAACCCCGGGCCCTCTCATAAAACCCTGGGCTATAGCGCACCGATTTGGCTCTAAAATGCCCGTTTTGTACCGTTTCACACTGTTTCGCCCGTTTGTCCACCCAAATTGCCATGAAAAATTAAACAAACCACAATGGGATGATCCCCAACCTCTCTCGCACACCCCGATCAATTTTTGGCCCATAGCACACCCAGACCCCAGGCCCACCTCTGAAATTGTGGTCTATTGCACACCAATTTGGTCCAAAAATTCCCCATTCACGTCGTTTCACCCGTTTGTCCACCAAAATAGCCATGAAAAATTAAACGGACCACACTAGGATGATTCTTAACCTCTCTGACATGGCTCAGTCGATTTTCAGCACACAGTAGGCCCGGACCCCTAGCCCACCCCTAAAATCATGGTCTATAGAACACCCACTTGGCTCAAAAATGCCCTGTTTGCATCGATTCGCCCGTTTGTCCACCCAAATGTCAGGAAAAATTGAACGGACCACATTGGGATGATCCCCAACCTCCCTGGCACGCCTCGGTCAATTTTTAATGCACAGCACATCCAGACCATGGGCCCAACCTTGAAAACCTTGTCTATATCACACAGATTTGGCCTGAAAATGCCCCGTTTGCATTGTTTCGCCTGTTTGTCAACTGAAATGGCTACAAAAATTTAAACAGACCATATTAGGATGATCCCCAACCTCTTCGGCATGCCTCGATCAATTTTTGGCCCACAGCATGCTCGAACCCTGGCCCACCCCCAAAATTGTCAGCAAGAGCACACCGATTTAGCACGAAAATGCCTCATTCGCCCCGTTTAGCCCGTTTGTCCACCCAAATAGCAATAAAAAATTAAACGGACCACACTGAGATGATCCCCAACCTCCCTAGAATGCCCCGGTCAGTTTTGGGCAACAGCACGCTTGGACCTCGGGCCCACCACCAAAACTGTGGGCTATAGCACATCGATTTGGCCCGAAAATGCCCCATTCGCACTGTTTTGCCCGTTTGCCCACCCAAATGGCCAAAAATATTAAATAAACCATACTGAGATGATCCCCAATCTCCCTGGCACGTGCCTAATGATTTTTTGCCAACATCATGCCCGGACCTCGAGCCAACCCCTGAAATCATGGGCTATAGAAAATCGACTTAGTTCGAAAATGCCCCGTTCTTGCCGCTTCGCCTGTTTCTCCACACAAATGTCCACAAAAATTAAACAGACCACTCTGGGATGATCCCAAAACTCCCTGGCAGGACCCGGTCAATTTTCGGCCAATTGTACTCTTGGACCCCGGGCTCACCCCCAAAACTGTGGACTATAGCACACTGATTTGGCCCTAAAATTCCCTGTTCGCATTGTTCCACCTATTTTTTACCCAAATGGCCTCAAAAAATTAAACGGACCTCACTGGGATGATCCCCAACCTTCCTGGCATGCCTCGATCGATTTTTGGCCCACAGCACACCCGAACCCTAAGCCCACCCACAAAACCATGGGCTATAGCACACTGATTTAGCCCAAAAATGCTCCATTCATCCCGTTTCACCTATTTGTCCACCAAAATTGCCACAAAAAATTAATCGAAGCACATTGGGATGATCCTTAACCTACCTCACATACCTCAATTGAATTTTGGCCCACAGCATGCCCATATCCCGGGCCCATCCCCAAAACCAAGAGCTATAGCACACCGATATAGCCCAAAAATGTCCCGTTCTCGTCATTTCGCCCATTTGTCCACCCAAATGGCCACGAATAATTAAACGGACCATACTGGGGCAATCCCCAACCTCCTTAGCACGCCTCAATCAATTTTTGACCCATAGCATGCTCGGACCCCGGGCCTACCCCGGAAGCCGTAGGCTATAGCTCACCGACTTGGATAAAAACTCCTCATTCGAGCCGTTTTACCTGTTTATCCACCTAAATAGCCACAAAAACTTAAATAGACCACACTAGGAAGATCCGCAACCTTTCTGGCATGCCCTGGTCAATTTTCATCCCACAGAGCACCCGGACCTCGGGCCCACCCCTAAAATCGTGGGTAAAAGCACACCTATTTAGCCTGAAAATGTCCCGTTCATGCCTTTTTTCCGTTTATCGACCCAAATGGCCACAAAATATTAAATAGACCACACTGGGATGATCCTCAGCTTCCCTAGCAAGCCTTGATTGAGTTTTATCCCACAGCACGTTCGGACCCCAGGCCAACCCATGAAACCGTGGGCTATAGCACATCGATTTGGCCCAAAAATGGTCCATTCGTGCTGTTTTGTTTGTTTGTCAACCGAAGTGTCCATAAAAAATTAAACGGACCATACTGGAATGATTCTCAACCTCCTTGGGATGCCCCGATTGATTTTTGGCCCACAACATATCCGAACCCCAAGCCCACCTCCAAAACCGTGGGCTATAGCACACTGACTTGGCTTGAAAATTCCCCATTAGCACTGTTTCGCCCGTTTGTCCACCTAAATACTAGGAAAAATTAAACGGATAACATTGGGATGATCCTCAACCTCCCTGACATGCCCCAGTCAATTTTCAATGAACAGCACACCTGAATCACAAGCCCAGCCCCAAAACTGTGGTTTATAGCACACAGATTTGGCCCAAAATGCCCCGTTCGCGTCGTTCCACCCGTTTGTCCTCCCAAATGGCCACGAAAAATTAAATGGACCACATTGGGACAATTCCCAACCTCTCTGGCATGCCCTGATTAATTTTTGGCCCACAGCATGGCTAGACCCCGGACGACCCCCAAAACCGTGGGCAATAGTACATCGATTTGGCTCAAAAATATCTTCATTTTCGCCGTTTCTTCCATTTGTCCACCCAAATGGCAATAAAAAATTAAATTAACCACACTGGGATGATCCCCAACCTCCCTGGCATGCCCCGAACAGTTTTGGGCCACAGCACACCAGGACCCCAAGACCATCACCAAAATCGTGGTCTATAGCAAACTGATTTGGCCCAAAAATGTCCTGTTTGAGTCGTTTCGCCTGTTTCCCAACCCAAATGTCCAAAAAAGATCAAATGAACAACACCTAGATGATCCCCAGCCTCTCTGACATGCTTCGGTTGACTTTAGGCCCACAGCACACTCGGATCCCGAGCCCACCCCAAAAACCGTGGGCTATAGCAAATCGATTTGGCCCAAAAATGCCTCGATCCTGCTGTTTCTCCACCCAAATATGCATAAAAAATTAAACGGACCACATTGGGATGATCCCCAACCTCCCTGGCATGACCTGGTTAATTTTGGCCCACAACACGCATGGACCATAGGCTCACCCCCAAAACTGTGGGCTATAGCCCAATGATTTGGCCCAAAAATACCCCGTTCACATTGTTTCACCCGTTTGTCCATCCAAATGGCCATGATAAATTAAATGGACCTCACTAAGATGATCCCCAACCTTCCTGGCACAGCCCGATCAATTTTTGGCTCACAGAACGCTCGGACCCACCCCCAAAAATGTGGGCTATAGTACATCAATTTGGACCGAAAATGCCTTATTTGGGCCGTTTCTCCCGTTTGTCCACCCATAAGGCCACAAAAAATTAGACGAACTACACTGGGATGATCCCTAGCCTGCCTGGCACACCGATTTAGCTCGAAAACACCCCATTCGCGCTGTTTTGCCCATTTCTCTATCAAAATGGCCACAAAAAATTAAAACAGAGCACACTGGGATGATCCCCAACCTCCCTAGCATGTCCCGGTCAATTTTTGGCCCACAGTATGCCCAGAACCCGGGCCCACCCCCAAAACAAAGAGCTATAGCACACTGATTTGTACCGAAAATATCCCGTTCACGCTATTTCGCCCGTTTGTCCACCCAAATAGCCACAAATAATTAAACGAACAACACTGGGGCGATCCCTAACCTTCCTAGCACTCCTCGATTGATTTTCGGTCCACACCACGCCTGGACCCTGGGCCCACCCCCAAAATCGTGGGCTATAGAACAATGATTTGGCAAAAAACTCCCCATTCATTTCGTTTCAACTGTTTGTCCACCCAAATAGTCACAAAAAATTAAACGAACCACATTGGGATGATCCCCAACCTTCCTGGCACGCCCTGGCTGATTTTTGGCCTACAGAACGCCAGGGACTCAGGCTCACCCCCAAAACTATGGGCTATCGCACATTGATTTGGCTCGAAAATGCCCCCTTTAGCCATTTTGCCCATTTGTCCATCCATATAGCCACAAAAAATTAAATAGACCACACTTGGACAGTCCCCAACCTCCATGACACACTATGGTTGATTTTTGGCCCATAACACGCCCGGACCCCAGGCCCACCCACAAAACCATGTTCTATAGCACATTAATTTTTCTCAAAAATGCTCCGTTCATGCCGTTTTACCCGTTTGTCCACCCAAATAGCCATGAAAAATTAAACGAACCATACTAGGATGATCCCAACCTCCCTGATATGCCCTGGTCGATTTTTAGCCCGCAGCACACCCAAACTCGGGCTTACCCCTAAAATCATAGGCTATAGCATACGGATTTGGCCGAAAATTACTCGTTCGTGCCATTTCGCTCATTTGTCCACCCAAACAGCAACAAAAAATTAAACTGACAACATTGGGAAGATCCCCAACCTCTCAGGCATGCCCCAATTAATTTTTGACCCACATCACGCATGGACCCGGGCCCACCCCCAAAACCATTAGCTAAAGCACACCAATTTATCTAAAAAATGCTCCATTCGTGTCGTTTCTCTCGCTTTTCCACCCAAATAACCATGAGAAATTAAATGGACCACATTGTGATGATCCCCAACCTCCCTGGCACACCTCAGTCGATTTTTGGTACACATCACGCCGGACCCCTGGCCCATCCCCGAAACCATGGGCTTTAGCACATCGATTTGGCTCAAAAATGCCCCATTCATGCCATTTCGCTAGTTTGTACACCCAAATTATGACGAAAAATTAAACGAACCACACTGGGATGATCCCTAACCTCCCTGGCATGCCCCGATCGATTTTCATCCAACAGCACGCTTGGACCCCAGGCCCACCCCATAAACCTTAGGCTTTAGCACACTGATTTAGCTCGAAAATACCCCGTTCGTGCTATTTCGCTCGTTTGACCACCCAAATGGCCATGAAAAATTAAAAGAACCATATTGGGATGATCCCCAACCTCCCTAGCATGCCCTGATTTATTTTTCAACCACAGCACACCCGAAACCCTAGCCCACCCCCAAAACTGTGGTCTATAGCACAACGATTTGGTCTGAAAATGCCACGTTTGCACCATTTCGCCCATTTTTCCATTGAAGTGGCCACAAAAAATTAAACAGACTACACTGGGATGATCCCCAACTTTCCAGGCCTGCCCTGCTCAATTTTCGAGCTATAGAATGCCCGGACCCCGAGCCCAAACCCGAGATCATGAGATATAGCACATTGATTTGGCCCAAAAATGTCTCATTCGCATTATTTCGCCCATTTGTCCATCCAAATGGCCACAAAAAATTAAACAGACAACATTCAGACGATTCCCAACCTCCCTGGCACACCCAGACCCCAAACCCACCCCCAAAATCGTGGTCTATAGCATACCAATTTTTCCCAAAAACGTCTCATTTGCGTCGTTTTATATGTTTATCAATCAAAGTAGCTACAAAAATTTAAATGGACCACACTGGGATGATCCCCATCCTCCCTGGCATGCCCCGATCAATTTTCTACCAATAGCACGCCCAGACCCAGGCTCACCCCCAAAACCGTGGGCTATGGCACATCGATTTGGCTCAAAAATACCCCGTCCGCCCCGTTTTGCCTGTTTGTCCATCCATATGGCCACAAAAAATTAAACAGACTACGTTGAGATGATCCCCAACCTCCCTGGCATACCCCAAATGATATTCGAGCTACAGCAAGCCCAAAACCGATCCCACCCCCAAAATCGTGAGCTATAACACACCGATTTGGCTAAAAAAATTCCCCGTTCGCTCTGTTTCTCCCGTTTGTCCACCCAAATAGCCACAAAAAATTAAACAAACCAAAATGGGATGATCACAAACCTCTTTAGTACACCCCGATCAATTTTAGGCCTACAGCATACCTGGACCTCGGGCCCACCCCTAAAACAGTGGACTATAGCAAATCAGTTTGGCTCGAAAATGCCCCTTTCACGTCGTTCACGTTCATTTTTCCACCCCAATGGCTATAAAAAAATTAACCGTGCCATACTGGGAGGATCCCCGACCTTCCTGGCATGGCCCGATCAATTTTTATCCCACAGCACTCCCAGACCTAGAGCCCACCCCCAAAACCGTAGGTAATTGCACACCGATTTGCTCCAAAAATGTCCCATTCACGCAGTTATGCCCGTTTATCCACCAAAATGGCCATGATAAAATAAACGTACCACACTGGGATGATCCCCAACCTCCCTGGCACACCCTAGTGGATATTTCACCCACAGAACGCCCGACCCCGGACCCACCCCCAAAACTGTTGGCTATAACACACCGATTTGGCCCAAAAATGTCCCGTTCGTTCCGTTTCACCCGTTTGTTCACCCAAATGACCACAAAAAATTAAACGAACCATATTGAGATGATCTCTAACCTCCTTAGCATGCCCCAGATAATTTTTAGGCCAAAGCACGTCGGACCCCGAGCCCACTATTAAAACCATGGGCTATAGCACTTTGATTTAGCCTGGAAATGTCTTGTTTGTGCCGTTTTGCCAGTTTGTCCACCCTAATGGCCACAAAAAATTAAACGGACCATACTAGGATGATCCTCAACCTCCCTGGCATGCCCCGACCAAGTTTTGGTCCACAACACATATGGAGCCCAAGCCCACCTCCAAGATCGTGTGCTAAAGCACATCGATTTGGCCCAAAAATGCCTCATTCATCCTGTTTCACCCATTTATCCACCCAAATGGCCATAAAAAATTAAACGAACCATACTGGGACTATCCCCAACCTCCATAGAATGTCCCGATCAATTTTTGGTCCATAGCACGCCTAGACCACGAGCCCACCCCTAAATCCATAGGCTATAGCACATCGATTTAGCCTAAAAATGCCCCGTCCATGCCGTTTTGCCCGTTTATCAACCCAAATGGCCATAAAAAATTAAACGAAGCACACTACAATTATCCTCAACTTCCCTGGCATGCCCTGGTTAATTTTTGGCCCACCGTATGCCCATACCCTAGGCCCACCCCCAAAACAATGAGTTATAGCACACTGGTTTGGCCAGAAAATGTTTCGTTCGTGCCGTTTCACCCGTTTGTCCACCCTAATGGCCACGAATAATTAAACAAACCATACTGGGGCGATCCTCAACCACCCTAGCACGCCCTAATCGATATTTGGCCCTCAGCATTCCTGGACCCCAGGTCCACCACAAAACCGTAGGCTAAAGCACCCCGATTTGGCTAAAAACACTCTGTCTGCGTCGTTTTGCTCGTTTGTACACCCAAATGGCCACACAAAATTAAACTTACCACAATGGGATGATCTTCAACCATCTTGGCATGCCCTGGTCAATTTTTGGCCGACAGCACGCCCGGAACCTGGGTCCACCCTCTAAACCGTGGGCTATAGTACACCGATTTGGCCTAAAAATGCTTCGTTCGTACCATTTTGCCTGTTTGTCCACCCAAATGGCCACAAAAAATTAAACGGACCATACTGGGCTATCATACCCCGATTTAACCTAAAAATTCTTTGTGACACAGTAGCTGATTTACATACTCAGTTTGTAATACCCTAAGGGGTCATTTGGTAGAGTGTATTGTAAAATATAATGCATTCATTAGTTAATGTGTATTACTAGTACCTTGTTTGGTACGTCTTTCTGCCTATGTATAACTAATACAAGCATTAGTTGTACACTCTTTTGTGTATTGGAGTGTGTATTAGTAATACACTCCATTTCGTATTAGTAATACAAAGACTTAAAACACATGCATTAACTTATTAAATGACCTCAACACCCCTCAATTTTTCTCTCAAAATATTTCACCATTCCTTTTCCCACCATTTTAATTTGCAATAGTGAATCTTTTCAAAAAATTTCACAATTTCTTTTCCCGCCATTTTAATTTACAATAATGAATAGTTGATTTAAATAACTATAACATATTTTTTTTCTTCAAGGGTCTTTATAAGATTAAAAAAAAATTGAGACTATTTTTTAATTTTATGTCTTATATTTCTTTTTTATTTCGACTATGTTAATCCGTTGGCAAAACATTTCAATACAAAGAAGTTGGTCTTGCAACTAATCTTAAAACCTCTATATACTAGTTCAACAATACGAAAAGGACCACACTGGGATGATCTCTAACCTCCCTGGCACGCCCTGGTCGATTTTTGGCCCACAGCACACCGGGCCTCGGGCCCACTCCCAAAACCGTGGGCTATAGCACACTGATTTGGCCCAAAAATGCCTCGTTTGTGCTGTTTCTCCCGTTTGTCCACCAAAGTGGCCACAAAAAATTAAACGGACCACACTCGGATGATCCCCAACCTCCCTGGAATACCTCAGTCAATTTTTCGCCCACAGCACGCTCGGACCCCGGGTCCACCCCCAAAACCGTGGGCTATAGCACGTTGATTTGGATGGAAAATGCCCATTCATGCCGTTTCATCCCTTTGCCCACCCAAATGGCCATGAAATATTAAACGAACCACTTTAGGACGATCCCCAATCTCCCAGGCATGCCCCGGTCGATTTTTGGCCCACATCACGCCCGGACCTCGGGCCCACCCCTGAAACTGTGGTCTATAGCACACCGATTTAGTCCAAAAATGTCCCGTTCATGCTTTTTCACACGTTTCTCCAACCAAATGGCCACAAAAAATTAAAAGGACCACACTGGGATGATCCCCAACCTCCCTGGCACACCCCGATCGATTTTTACCCCACAGCACGCTCGGACACTGATCCCACCCCCAACACCCCTTTAGCACTATTTCAGCCGTTTTTCCAACCAAATGGCCATGAAAAATTAAACGTACCATACTTGGATGATCCCAAACCTCCCTGGCACACCCCAGTCAATTTTCATCTCACAACATACCCATACCCCGGGACCACCCCCGAAACTGTGGGTTATAACACACCAAATTGGTCCAAAAATGCCTCTCCGCGTTGTTTCATCTATTTGTCCACACAAATGGCAACGAAAAATTAAACAGACCACACTGGAATGATCCCCAACCACCCTGACATACCTCAGTTGATTTTTGGCACACAATAAGCCCGAAACCCGGGCCCGCCCCCGAAATCGTAGGCTCTAGCACACTGATTTGTCTCAAAAATACCCCATTCACGCCGTTTCACCCGTTCGTCCACCCAAATAGCAGGGAAAAATTAAAGTACCACACTGGAATGTTCCCCAACCTCCCTGGTATGCCCCGATCGATTATTGGCCAACAACACACCCGGATCCCACACCTACCCCTAAATCTGTGGGCTACAACACACCAATTTGGCCCAAAATGCCCCGTTGGCGTTGTTTCACCAGTTTCTCAAGAAAACAGCAATAAAAAATTAAACAGACCACACCAGGATAATTTCCAACCTCCCTGGCATGCCCCAATCAATTTTTAGACAACAAAACGCCTGTACCTCAGGCCCACCCCTAAAACCGTGGGCTATAGCACACCAATTTGGATTAAAAATGCCCCATTTGAACTATTTTGCCCGTTTGTCCACCCAAATTGCCACGAAAAAAAAGGACCATACTAGGACAATCCCTAACCTCCCTGGCACGCAACGGTCAATTTTTCTCCCACAGAATGCCCATACCCAGGGGTCACCCCTAAAACCGTGGGCTATAACACATCGATTTGTCCTGAAAATGCCCTGTTCGCGCTGTTTCGCTCGTTTGTCCACCCAAATTGCCACAAAAAATTAGACGAACCATACTGGGATGATCCCCAACCTCCCTAGCACGCCCCAATTGATTTTTTGCCCACAGCACGCCTGGACCCCGAGCCCATCCACGAAACCGTGGGCTATAGCACATCGATTTAGCCCAAAAATGTCCTATTCACGCTATTTTGCTCGTTTTTCCACCCAAGTTGCTACAAAAAATTAAATGGACCACACTGGAACAATACCCAACCTCCCTGGCATGCCTCGGTCAATTTTTAGCCAACCGCACACCCGTACCCTGGGCCTACCCCCAAAACCGTACGCTATAGCATACTAATTTAGCTAAAATGTTCCCCATTCGTGTTGTTCCGCCCATTTGTCAACCAAATAGCGAAGAAAAATTAAATGAACCACACTGGGATGATCCTAACCTCCCTAACACGGCCCAGTTGAATTTTTGCCCACAGTACGCTCGAACCCCGAGCCCACCCAAAGAATGCGGGCTATAGCACAACGATTTAGCCTGAAAATGCCCCGTTCACCCCGTTCCACCAGTTTGTCCACCTAAATGGTATGAAAAATTAAACGGACCACACTGGGATGATCCCCAACCTTCCTAGCACGCTCCAATCGATTTTTAGCCCACAGCACGCCCAAACCTAGGGCCTACCCTTAAAACCGTGGACTATAGCATACAA
The DNA here is from genome assembly GCF_002878395.1 of Capsicum annuum. Taxonomy (NCBI): domain Eukaryota; kingdom Viridiplantae; phylum Streptophyta; class Magnoliopsida; order Solanales; family Solanaceae; genus Capsicum; species Capsicum annuum. The sequence goes on from NW_025870668.1 coordinate 22,160, forward strand.
ATTTGGCCCAAATATGCCCCGTTCATGCCGTTTCGCCCTTTGTCCACCCAAGAGGCCATGAAAAATTAAACAGGACACACTGGGATGATCTCCAACCTCCCTGGCATGCTCCGATCAATTTTTGGCTCAAATCATGTCGGACCCCGAACCCACTCCCGAAACCGTGGACAATAGAACACTGATTTGGCCCAAAAATGCCCCATTCGTGCCGTTTTACCCGTTTGTCTACCCAACTAGCCACGAAAAATTAAACGAACCATACTGTGATAATCCCCAACCTCCCATGCAGGCCCCGATCAATTTTCGACCCACAGCACGCTCGGACCCTGGGCGCACCCCCAAAATCGTGGTCTATAGAACACCGATTTTGCGTAAAAATGCCCTGTTTACGCCATTTCGATCATTTGTCCACCCAAGTGGCCATGAAAAATTAAATGGACCATATTGAGATGATCCCCAATTTCCCTAGAACGCCCAAACCCCGGGTCCACCCCCAAAACCATTGGCTATAGCACACCAATATGGATTGAAAATGCCCCGTTCTCACCGTTTCACCCATTTGACCACCCAAATGACCATAAAAAATTAGACGGACCACATTTGGATGATCCCCAATCTCCCTGGAACATCCTGGTCAATTTTCGGCACACAGCACATCTGAATCCCATGCCCACCCTAGAAACTGTAGTCTATAGCACAACGATTTGGTACAAAAATGCTCCATTTGCGCTGTTTTGCCCGTTTGTCCACCCAAATGCCCACGAAAAATTAAAAGGACCATACTGGTACGTTCCCCTACCTCTCAGGCACACCTCGATAGATTTTTGGCCCATAGAACACCCAAAACCTGGGTCCACCACCAAAATCGTGGGCTATAGCACACCGATTTTGCCCCAAAAAACTCTGTTCATGCCATTTCACCCGTTTATCCACCCAAATGGCCAGAAAAAATTTAACGAACCATACTGGGATAATCTCTAACCTCCCTGGCATACCCCAGGGGTTATTTGGATCATAGTACACCCCGAACCTGGGTCCACTCCCCAAACTGTGGGCTACAGCATACCGATTTTGCTCGAAAATGCCACGTTGATATTGTTTTGCCTGTTTGTCCACCCAAATGACCACAAAAAATTAAACAGACCACACTGGGATGATCTCCAACCTCCCTGGCATGCCCTGATCAATTTTTGGTCCACAAAATGCCTGGACCCTAGGCCTACCCCATAAACCATGGGCTATAGCACACCGATTTGGCCCGAAAATGCCTCGTTCGTTGTTTCGCCTGTTTGTCCACCCTAATAGCCACAAAAAATTGAACAAACCAAATTGGGACTTTCCCTAATCTCCCTGTCATGCCCCGATTAATTTTTGGCCTACAGCACGCCCGGGCCCCAGGCCCACCCCCAAAATTATGGTCTATAGCACACCGATTTAGCCCGAAAATACCCCGTTCGCATCGTTTTTCCTGTTTGTCTACCCATATGGCCATTAAAAATTTAACAGACCTCACTGGGATGTTCCAAACCTCCTTGGAACGTCCCAATCAATTTTTAGCCCACAGCATACCCGGACCCCTGGTCCACCCCCAAAACCGTAGGCTATAGCACACCAATTTTGCCCAAAAATGCCCCATTAACACTATTTCACCCGTTTGTCCACCCAAATCGCTACAAAAAATTAAACAAACAACACTGGGATGATCCCCAACCTCCCTGGCGTGCCCCGATCAATTTTTACCCTACAGCATGACCGGACCCTGAGCCCACCACCAAAACCGTGGGCTATAGCACATCAATTTTGCCCAAAAATGCCCCGTTAGCGCCGTTTCACCCGTTTGTCAAACCAAATAGCCACAAAAAATTTAATGGACTACATTGTGATGATCCCAACCTCCCTGGCACACCCTAGTTAATTTTTGACCCACAACACTCCCGACCCCTAGGCCTACCCTAAAAACCGTGGGCTATTGCGCACTGATTTAGCTCGAAAATTCTCCGTTCGCGCCGTTTTGCCCATTTGTCCACCCAAATGGCCACAAAAAATTAAATGGACCACACTGGAATAATCCCTAACCTCCCTGGCATGACCCGGTCGATTTTCGGCCCACAATACACTTGAACCCCGATCTAACCCCCAGAATCGTTCGCTATAGCAAACCGATTTAGCCCGAAAATACCTCGTTCGTGCCATTTTGCCCGTTTGTCCATCCAAATAGCCACGAAAAATTATATGGACCACACTGGAATGATCCCCAACCTACCTGGCATGCCCCGATCGATTTTCGGCGCACAGCACAGTAGACCCTGAGCTTACTCCTGAAATTGTGGGCTATAGCACACCGATTTGGGTTAAAATGCCTTGTTCGCGCCGTTTGACCGGTTTATCCACCCAAATGGCCACAAAAAATTAAACAGACCACACTGTGAAGATCTCCAACCTCCCTGGCATGCCCCTATCAATTATCAGCCCACAGCAAAAATTTTTAGTAAAAATGCCCTATTCACGCCGTTTTGCCTGTTTGTTCACCCAAATGGCCATGAAAAATTAAACAAACCAAACCGAGACAATCTCTAATATCCCTAGCATTCCTCGGTTGATTTTTGAACTATATCACACCCGAACCTCGATCCCATCCTCAAAATAATGGGATATAGCACACTGATTTGGCTTGAAAATGCCCCATTCGCGCTATTTTGACCACTTCCCACCCAAATAGCCACAATAAATTAAACGGATCATACTGGGATGATTCTCAACAACCCTAACATGCCCCGATCGATTTTTGGCCCACAGTACACCCGGACCCCGTGCCCACCCTTGAAACCATGGGCCATATCACACCGATTTAGTCCAAAAATGCCCCGTTCGTGTTGTTTCGCCCGTTTATCTACCCAAATGGCCACGAAAAAATAAAAAAACCACGGTGGGATGATCCCCAACCACCCTGGCATGGCTCGATCAATTTTTCGTTGACAGAACACCTGGCCTTCGGGCCCACCCCCAAAACCGTAGGCTATAGCACACTGATTTGGCCCAAAAATACTCCGTTCGCGCTGTTTCGCCCGTTTGTCAAACCAAATAGCCACAAAAAATTTAATGGACTACATTGTAATGATCCCAACATCCCTGGCACACCCCAGTTAATTTTTGACCCACAACACTCCTGAACCCTAGGCATACCCTAAAAACCGTGGGCTATTGCGCACTGATTTAGCTCGAAAATTCTCCGTTCGCGCCGTTTCGCCCATTTGTCCACCCAAAAGGCCACGAAAAATTAAATGGACCACACTGGAATAATCCCTAACCTCCCTGGCATGCCCCGGTCAATTTTTGGCCCACAATACACTTGAACCCCGATCTAACCCCCAGAATCGTTCGCTATAGCAAATCGATTTAGCCCAAAAATACCTCGTTCGTGCCATTTTGCCCATCTGTCCATCCAAATAGCCACGAAAAATTATATGGACCACACTAGAATGATCCCCAACCTACCTGGCATGCCCCGATCAATTTTTGGCCCACAGCATAGTAGACCCCGAGCTCACTCCTGAAATCGTGGGCTATAGCACACCGCTTTGAGTCGAAAATGCCTTGTTCGTGCCATTTGACCGGTTTATCCACCCAACTGGCCACAAAAAATTAAACAGACCACACTGTGAAGATATCCAACCTCCCTGGCATGCCCCGATCGATTATCAGCCCACAGCATGCCCAGACCCCAGGCCCACCCCTGAAATCGTGGTCTATAGCACACCAATTTGGCTCGAAAATACCCTATTTGCTCTATTTTGCCTGTTTGTCCACCCAAGTGGCCATGAAAAATTAAACGGACCATACTGAGACGATTCCTAACCTTCCTGGCACGCCCTGATCAATTTTTGGCCCATAATACGCCCGAACCCTAGGTCCACCCCTGATACTGTGGGCTATAGCACACCGATTTGGGTCGAAAACGCCCTATTCGCGCCATTTGACCGGTTTATCCACCCAAATGGCCACAAAAAATTAAACAAACAATACTGTAAAGATCTCCAACCTCCCTGGCATGCCCCGATCGGTTATCATCCCACAGCACGCCCGGAACCCAGGCCCACCCCTGAAATCGTGGTCTATAGCACACCAATTTTGCTTGAAAATACCCTGTTTGCTCCGTTTTGCCTGTTTGTCCACCCAAGTGGCCATGAAAAATTAAACGGACCATATTGAGATGATTCCTAACCTTCCTGGGATGCCCTGATCAATTTTCGGCCCATAATACACCCGAACCCTGGGTCCACCCCTGATACCGTAGGCTATAGCACACCAATTTGGATTGAAAATGCCACGTTCATGCCATTTCTTCCTTTTGTAGACCAAAATGGCCACAAAAAAACTAAAAGGACCATATTGGGACGATCTCCAACCTCCCTGGCACGCCCCAATCTATTTTTTGTCCTACAGTAGGCCCGGACGCTGAGCCTATCCTTGAAACCGAGGCTTATAACACATTGATTTGGCCTAAAAACTCTCTGTTCCCGCTGTTTCACCCATTTGTCGACCCATATGGCCACAAAAAATTAAAAGGACCACACTAGGATGATTCCAAACTTCCCTGGAATACCACGGTCGATTTTTGGCCCACAGCACACCCGAATCCTGGGCTCACCCTTGAAACCGTGGCCTATAGCACATCAATTTAGCCCAAAAATGCCCCGTTCGCACCATTTCACCCTTTTGCCACCCAAATAGCAACAAAAATTTAATCAGACCACACTGGGATGATCCCTAACCTCCCTCGTAATCCCCAATAGATTTTTTGATTACAGTATGCCAGGACCCCGGGCCCACCCTTGAAACCGTGGGCTATAGCAGACCAATTTAGCCTAAAAATGTCCTGTTCACACTGTTTCCTCTGTTTGTCCACTGAAATGGCCACGAAAAATTAAACGAACCACACTGGGATGATCCTCAACCTCTCTGACAGGCCGTGATCAATTTTGGGCGCACTACACGCTCGAACCCTGGGCCCACCCCCAAAACCGTGGTCTATAGCACACTAATTTGGCCTGAAAATGCCCCGTTTGTATCGTTTCACCTATTTGTCCACCCAAATCACCACAAAAAATTTAACAAACTACGTTGGGACGATCCCCAACCTCCCTGGCATGCCCCATTCAATTTTTTGCCCACAGCATCTTCGGACACCGAGCCCACCCCTGAAATCGTGTGCAATATAGCACACCGATTTAGTCCAAAAATACCCTTTTGGCGCTATTTTTCCCATTTGTCCACCCAAATGGTCACAAAAAATTAAACGGACCATACTAGGATGATCCCTAATCTCCCTGGCATGCCCCAGTCGATTTTCGCCCCACAGCACACCCGGACCCTGAGCCCACCCCCAAAACCGTGGGCTAAAGCACACCTATTTTGCTGGAAAATGCCCCATTCGTGTCGTTTCGCCCGTTTGTCCACCCAAATAGCCATACAAAATTAAACGGACCATACTGGGATGATCCCATACCTCCTTGACACACCTCAATCGATTTTTAGCCCACAGCACGCCCAGACCCTGGGCCCACCTCCAAAACTGTGGGCTATAGTACACCTGTTATGCCCATAAATGTCCCGTTTGGGCTGTTTCGCCTGTTTGTCCAACTAAATGGCCACTAAAAATTAAACGAAGCACAAACCTCCCTGGCATGCCCCAGTTGATTTTCATCCCAACACTCTCCCAGAACTTGGGCCAACCCCTAAACCATGGCCTATACCACACCGACTTAGCCCGAAAATGTCCCGTTCGCACTGTTACGCGTGTTTATCCACCTAAATGGCCACAAAAAATTAAACCACATTGGGATGATCCCCAACCTCCCTGGCATTCCTCAATCAATTTTTGGCATACAGCACGCTCGACCATCGAGCCCACCCCCAAAAACATGGGATATAGCGCATCGATTTTCCCCAAAATGGTCCGTTAGCACTGTTTAGCCCGTGTGTCCACCCATATGGCCCGAAAAGTTAAACAGACCGCACTGGGATAATCTGCTGCCTCCCTGGCTCGCCCCGATCAATTTTTGGCCCACAAAACGCCCGAACCGCTGGGCCACCCCTAAAATAGTGGGCTATAGCACACCGATTTGGCCTAAAAAATCTCCGTTTTCACCATTTTGCATGTTTGTCCACCTAAATGGCCATAGAAAATTAAATAGATCACGCCGGGATGATCCCTAACCTCTCTGGCATACCTCGGTCTATTTTTGATCCATAACACACCCGAAACCTGGGCCCACTCCCAAAACCATGGGCAATAGCACACTGATTTGGCCTGAAAAAGCCCAGTTCTTGTCGTTTCGCTTGTTTGTCCTAAACGGACCATATTAGAACAATGCTTAATCTCCCTGGCATGTCCCGATCTACTTTTGTCCTACAGCATGGATGGACCCCGGGTCCACCCACGAAACTGTGGGCTATAGCATACTGATTTGGACCAAAAAGCCCCGTTCACGCCATTTCGCCTATTTGTCAACCCAAATGGTCACTAAAAGTTAAACGGACCATATTGGGATAATCCCCAACCTCCCTGGCACGTCCCTATCAATTTTCAGCCCACAGCATGCTTGGAACCCAGTCCCACCCCTGAAACCCTAGTTTATATCATACCAATTTGGCCCGAAAATGCCTCGTTTGTATTATTTCGCATGTTTGTCCACCCAAATAACCACAAAAAATTAAATGGACCACACTGGGATGATCCCAAACCTCCATTCCATGCCTCGGACAATTTTTGGTCCACAGTACGATTGGACCCTAGGCTCACTCCCAAAATCGTGGCCTATAGCACACCGATTTGGCTCTAAAATGCCTTATTTACGCCGTTTTGCCCGTTTGTCACTCAAATGGCCACAAAAAGTTAAAATAACCATACTGGGATGATCTTCAAACTCGCTAGAATGACCCGGTCAATTTTTAACCCACAGCAAGCCCGAACCCCAATCCCATCCCCAAAACCGTGGGCTATAGCACACTGATTTGGCCCTAAACTACCATGCTCACGCCGTTTCGCCCATTTCACACCCAAATAGGCACATAAATTTATACGGACCATAATGGGATGATCCCCAACCTCTCTGACATACCCTAGTTAATTTTTGACCCACAACATGCTGGACCCCGGGCCCACTCCCAAAATTGTTGGCTATAGCATATCGATTTGTCTTGAAAATGCCCCGTTCATGTTGTTTTGACTGTTTGTCCACCCAAATAGCCACAAAAAATTAAACGAACAACACTGGGATGATCACAACCTCCCTGGCTCACCTCGATAGATTTTTGATCCACCGCATGCCCAGACCCCGAGCCCACCCCCAAAATCATGGGCTATAACACACTAATCTATCTCGAAAATGCCTGTTTGCATCGTATCACCCATTTATCCACCCAAATAGACACAAGAAACTAAATGAACCACACTGGGATGATCCCTAACCTCCCTGGCATGCCCCGATTGATTTTTGGCCGATAGCATAGCTGGACCCCGAGCCCACCCCCAAAACCGTGGGCTATAGCACACCTATTTGTCCCAAAAATGCCCCGTTCACACTTTTTCATGATTTTGTCCACCCAAATGGCCATAAAGAATTAAACGAACCACACTGGGACGATCCCCAACCTCCCTGGCATACCTCGGTTAATTTTTGGCCTACAGAACGCCCAAACCCCAGGCCCATCCCCAAAACTGTGGGATATAGCACGCCGATTTAGCCTAAAAATGCCTCATTCACGCCGTTTCACCCGTTTGTCCACCCAAATGGCCACAAAAACATTAAACGGACCACACTGGGATGATCTCCAACCTCCTTGGCATGCTCCGATAGATTTTCAGCCCAAAAGTGCCCCGTTCGCACCTTTTCGCCTGTTTGTACACCCAAATAGCCACAAAAAATTAAACGGACCACACTGGGATGATCCCAACCTTCTTGACATACCCCAGTCGATTTTTAGTACATAACACTCCAGGACCCTGGGTCCACCGCTGTAACCGTAGGCTATAGCTTACTGATTTGGCATGAAAATGCTGTGTTCACGTCGTTTTGCCTGTTTCTTCACCCAAATGGCCCTGAAAATTAAAAAAACCACACCAAGATAATCCCCAATCTCCCTAGCATGCATGGGTTGATTTTCGACCAATAGCACACCCGAACCTCGATCCCACCCTTAAAATCATGGTATATAGCACACTGATTTGGCTTGAAAATGCCCCATTCGCGCTGTTTTGACCACTTCCCACCCAAATAGCCACGAAAAATTAAACGGACCATACTGGGATGATTCCCAACAACCCTGACATGCCCCAATTGATTTTTGGCCCACAGTACGCCCGGACCCCGTGCCCACCCTTGAAACCGTGGGCCATATCACACCGATTTAGTCCAAAAATGCCCCGTTCGTGTTGTTTCGCCCGTTTATCTACCCAAACGGCCACAAAAAATAAACAAAACACGGTGGGATGATCCCCAACCACCCTGGCATTCCTTGATCGATTTTTATTCCACAGGACGCCTGGCCTTTGGGCCTACCCCCAAAACCGTAGGCTATAGCACACCGATTTGGCCCAAAATAACCCCGTTCGTGCCGTTTCGCCCGTTTGCCTACCCAAATGACTAAGAAAAATTAAATGGACCATATTGGAATGATCCCCAACCTCCATATCATGCGTCAGTTAATTTTTGACTACACGCCCATACCTCAGGCCCAGCCCCGAAATCGTAGGCTATAGCACACCAATTTGGCCCAAAAATGCCCCGTTCGCGCTGTTTCTACCGTTTGTCCACCCAAATAGCTACAAAAAATTAAAAGGACCACACTGGGATGATCCCCAACCTCATTGGCATACCTCAGTCAATTTTTATCCCACAGCATGTCGGACCCCAAGCCCCCTCCTAAAACTGTTGGCTTAGCACACTGATTTGGCCGAAAATGCCCCGTTCGCGCCGTTTCACCCGTTTGTCCACCCAAATGGCCACAAAAAATTAAAAAGACCATACTGGGATGACCTCCGCCCTCCTTGTCATGCCCCAGTCAATTTTTGGCCCATAGCACGACCGAAACCTGGGCCCACCTCCAAAACCACAGGCTATAGCACATCGATTAGGCCCGAAAATGACCCGTTCGCGCCGTTTCCCCCATTTGTCCATCCAAATGGCCACAAAAAATCAAATGGACCACACATGTATGATGCCTAACGTCCCTGGCACACCCCGGATGATTTTTGAATCACAGCACGCCCAGACTCTAGGCTCAGCCCCGAAACCCTGGGCTATAGCACACCGATTTGGCTCAAAAATGCCCCGTTCGCAATGTTTTGCCCGTTTATTCATCCAAATGGACAAGAAATATTAAAAAGACCACACTATGATGATCCTAAACATCCTGGCATGCCCCGGTTGATTTTTGGCCTACTCATGCTCAAACCCTGGGCCCATCCCCGGAATCGTGGGCTATGGCCCACCAATTTGGCCTGAAAATACCACGTTCGCGATGTTTCACCCATTTATCCACACAAAGGGCCATAAAAAATTAAACGGACCACACTAGGATGATCCCCAACCTCCCTGGAATGTCCCGGTCAATTATCGGCCCACAGCACACTCAAACCCCGGCCCACCCCCAAAACCATGGACTATAGCACACCAATTTGGTCCATAAATGCCCCATTCGTGCTGTTTCGACTATTTGTCTACCCAAATGGTCATGAAAAATTTAACGGACCACACTGGCATTATCTCCAACCTCTATGGCACACCCCTTTTGAATTTCGGCCTACAACATGCCCGCCCACCCCCAAAATCGTAGGCTAAAGCTCACCGATTTTGTCTGAAAATGCCCCGTTCATGCCGTTCCATCTGTTTGTCCACCCAAATGGGCATAAAAAATTAAATGGACCACACTGGGACGATCCCCAACCTCCCTGGCATGCCACGGTCGATTTTTTGCCCACAGCATGCCCAAACTATGGGCTCACCCTTGAAACCGTGGAATATAACACACCGATTTGGCCCAAAAATGCCCCGTTAGAGTTATTTCGTTCGTTTATCCAGACAAATGGCAAACAAAAAATTGAGCAAACCACACTGGGATGATCCCCAACCTCCCTGGTATGCCATGATCAATTTTTGGCCCATAACATGCCTGGACTCCGGGTTCACCCCCAAAACAATGGTCTACAGCACACCAATTTGGCCTGAAAATTCCCCATTCGCATAGTTTCACTCATTTATCAACCCAAATGGCCACAAAAATTTACATGAACTACGTTGGGATGATTCCCAACCACCTGGCATACCCTGATAGATTTTCTGTCCGCAGCATGCCCCGACCCCGAGCCCACCCCTAAAACCGTGGCTTATAGCACACCGATTTGGACTAAGAATGCCTCGTTCGTGCCATTTTGCCCGTTTGTACAGCCAAATGACCACGATAAATTAAACGAACCACAATGGGATGATCCCCAACCTCCCTGACATACCCCGATCGAGTTTTGGCCCACAGCACACCCAGACCTTGGGCCCACCGCCAAAACCTTAGGCTATAGCTCACCGATTTGGCCTGAAAATGCCCCATTCACGCTGTTTTGCCTGTTTGTCCACCCAAATGACCATTAAAAATTAAACGGACCATACTGGGATGATCCCCAACATCCCTGGCATACCCCAATTGATTTTCGGCCAATAGCACGCTCGTACCCTTGGCCTACCCTGGAAACTGTTGGATATATCACATCGATTTGGCCAAAAAATGCCCAATCCGAGCTATTTCGCCTGCTTATCCACCCAAATGGCCACAAAAAATTAAATAGACAACACTAGGATGATCCTCAACATCCCTAGCATGGCCTCATTGATTTTTGACCACCAAAACACTCGAACCCCGGGCCTACCCCCGAAACTATGGGCTATAGCACATGATTTAGCCTGAAAATACCCCGTTCACGCAGTTTCTCCCATTTATGCACCAAAATGGCCACAAAAAATTAAACAAATCATACTGGGATGATCCCCAACTATCCAGGTATACCTTTGTTGATTTTTAGTCCGCAGCACACCCAGACCCCAAGCCCACCCCCAAAACCGTGGGCTATAACACATCGATTTGGCCTAAAAATACCCCATTCATGCCGTT
>NW_025870669.1:0-1909 GCF_002878395.1 Capsicum annuum
ACTCATAATGACCATACCATGTTCGGAAAGATATCTTGGGTATATCCTTCTCTTTGACCCTCACTTGGTGGTAACCTGACCTCAAATCAATCTTACAAAAGCATTTGGCGCCCTGTAAATGATCAAATGAATCATCAATTCTTGGGAGAGGATATTTATTCTTAATAGTAACCTTATTCAATTGCCGATAATCAATACACATCCTCAGCAAGCCATCCTTTTTGCGCACAAATAACACTGGTGCTCCCCAGGGGGACATACTAGGCCTTATGAATCTCTTCTCTAGCAAATCTTTCAATTGCTCTTTCAATTCTCGTAATTCTGCTGGGGCCATTCTATACAGAGGAATGGAGATTGGTTGGGTGCCTGGTATTACATCAATACCAAACTCTACTTCTCGTTCAGGAGGCAAACCTGGGAGATCTTCAGGAAATACATTAGAAAATTCATTTACCACCAAAACAGCTTAAAGAGTTGGTGGCTCTACTTCTGTATCCCTTACTCTAACTAAATGATATATGTATCCCTTGGAAATCATTCTTTTTGCCTTAAAATAAGAAATAAATCTACCTCTTGGCGCGCCAATTTCACCTTTCCATTCAAGGACTGATTCATTTGGAAAATGGAAATATACTTTTTTCGTGCAACAATCAATTGTGGCATAACAAGACGCCAACCATTCCATACCCATTATAACATCACAATCTACCATTTCTAACTCCATAAGATCAGCCATCGTATCACGACCATAAACAGTTACTATGCAGTTTTGGTAAACCCTTCTAGCTATAATAGATTCCCCAACCGGTGTGGACACTCAAATGGCTTAACTAACAGTTTGGGTATTCTTTCGAACTTTCTAGCAACCAATAGAGTAACATAAGATAATGTAGAACTGGGATCAATTGAGGCATATACATCGAATGAAAAGATAGACAACGTACCCGTAACCACATCTGGGGAAGCCTCTAAATTCTATCGATCCGCTAGAGCATACGTATAATTTTGAGCCCCGCTAGAACTCGTGGCTCCTCTATCACCTCTAACACGACTCATTGGTTGTGCACCCCTTCCTAAATAAGGCATCGATGATGATGATGCAACAAATGATCCCGTCGTTCGTACCATACCCCCTATGCCTCTTCATGGACATTCTCTCATCATATGCCCCGACATACCACACCAAAAGCAAACATTGGTCCCCAGCCGACATGCGTCCAAATGATACCTTCCATATTTATTGCATGGCTCTCAGAGAGGTCTCGATTGGCTCATATTCCCTTTCCCTTGGTACCCCACTGTCCACGAACTTTGACTCTCACTTCTGTGCCCAAATTGATTTCCTCTGGACCCTTGGAACTGTGGTGGGGCACTAGCTGCAGAATAAGAGTATAATGGCCTAGGTGGTCTAGCAGAAAACTGTGGTCTGAACCCTCCTTGGGATGCCATGAACTGCCCTGTAGATTTGGCCCTCTTGGAATATCCTCTTTCTAATTCCTGTGTTCTTCTCCTCTACCTCTGATCTTCCATTTTATGTGCAAAAGCTTGGATCCTCGCTATATTCATATCTTTGTTCAAAGCGACAATAGTACAATCTCTAACCAGATATGGATCTAGCCTATCCACATAATGATGAACTCTGTCATCCATAGTAGCTACAATATTAGGATCATATCTCGACAAGGAATTAAATCAAAGACTGTACTCTCTCACGCTCATATTTCCCTGACGAAGATTTAAAAACTGATCTGAACGGGCCTAACGAATCTCAAATGGAAGATAATGATCAAGAAATGCCTCATTAAACTCTTTCCAAGTAGATGGGGGTGCATCAATACCCCTAGATCGTTTCCAGTCCTCGTACCAATATATGACCTCCCCTTTAAATCTATACGCTGCTAACTCCACT
>NW_025870670.1:0-1508 GCF_002878395.1 Capsicum annuum
TAGTGTAACACCCCATATTTTGGACTAGAATGAAAATCTGTCATTCATATGTGTAGATGTTCCAAAAGCCTCGAATCCTATGTAAATTTAATGTGTTAATCAATTATGTAGTGTGGGAATATATTTGAGCATGAATTTAGATCATAGAGGTTCCCTAACTTAAGGACAAGTTGAAAGCTTACCTATCATTCAAGTTTTAGTGAGCGTCAAAACTTAGGTCAACTTCAATCGACCATAAATCCTTATATATATCAAATTATAGGACCTACTGTATATCAAATGAAATATCTTTGAATTATCTTTCCAACGATATCAATTTTTCCCAAATTCGATATCGGAACGAAGAGTTATGCCCATTTTACTCCAGCATGTCAGCCTGGAAAACTGAATGACGATATTTTATGATAAGTTATCACAAGTGTGACGACTTATCAAAAATTTCGTCAGCCTTAGGCAGAAATCCACCCCAGTGATGAAATTTTGTGATAAGTTATCAAAAGTGTGACGACTTATCACAAAGATCATCAGCCTTAGGTAGAAATCCATTAATTCTAGCCCCCCAATGACAAAATTTGCGACGACTTATCACAAGTCTGACGGCTTATCAAAATGTCGTTAGCCTTAGATTTTCAGCAATTGGGAAGCAATTTAGTAAGGGTATTTTGATCTTTTTCCTCCATTTCCCATGACTTAAAACCCTCAAGGGACGTAAATTTCTCCTATTTTTCTTCAGTTAAACATCTCAAAAATTCTCTCATACACTCTCAACCACAAGGTTAGGGTTTCTCTCAAGATCATCTCCTCAAGAACAAGAGCATTCTCTCCGAAAGGGGTTAAATCCTAGTCAAGAAAAAAAATCAAGAGCAAGCCTAAGGATTTCTTTAAGAACCTTCAAGAAACATTAGATCTCTTTCAAGATTTAATCACTAAGGTATGCGTAGTGTTTATCCATGGATCCCTTTCATCCATGGAGCTCAAGAATCATGTTTTAAATTATAAATTGTGATTTCCTTTTTGTGTTATGACTATATTCATGTTGATGATTATTGTTTGGATTCAAGGTTGTATCTTGATATGTTTTTCATGAAGCATGTGAGTAGGTTAGTTGAAACCCAAAAATTTTGGATGGATTAAGATTGTCAAATTGATAAGTACACCTATGCCCAAAGTTATGCATGTAAGGTGTTTGATAAAATTCCAAGAATGATAGAATCCATGTTTTTATGACTTAATAGTGCTTAAATGACAAGTCCATGTTCTATTCCTTATGTTTCCACATAAATTCCATGTTATTGATATATGTTGTTGTTATGAGTTGTTGTTGTGATATGGAATGTCCATGATATTGAGGTATGCAAGTATACCCATGTTATATGTATTCTCTTTCATGTATAAGGTGTTGAGAACCATGTGTAGTATGAAATCCCCTACTTATGGTATTATAAATTATGGATGTTATTACTATGATTAAGAAGTATCATGTGTGTCAGTTTTCTTCCATCGAGTCC
>NW_025870671.1:0-3068 GCF_002878395.1 Capsicum annuum
ATTCAAGAAAATCTTTCTTTTGATAAGATTCCTGTTGAGATTCTTGATTTCAGTGTCCGAAGACTAAGGGACAAAGAAGTTCCCTTGGTCAAGGTGTTGTGGCGAAACCAATCTGTTGAGGGTGCAACTTGGGAAGCTTGAGGTGGATATGCGATCCAAGTACCCGCACCTATTTTCCTCGAACTCTAATCAAGTTGAAGCTACCGTTCATTTCTAAATCATGCACTTTTGATAAAATTTGCAGCAGTTCAGCTGTCATTTAATATGTGTTCAGCTGTAGTTTCTTGAATTTATGCATTCTATGTTGCATTCGGAATGAGAAATGATGTGGTGATGAGTCTAACAAATGCTTTTAGTTGTCCCTATCTAATCTAGGAATGTCTAGCATCATTCGAGGATGAATGTTTCCAAGGGGGGATGATATAATATCCTGGGAAATTTTTTCATTGAAATTTTGTGCGTAAACGTGTTGGGTTCTATCTTCTAGAATAAACTATAAATTTTTCGTGAAGAATGTCATAGATTATGACCCACCATTTCGTAGAGTATCGAATAATATTTCCAACGATATGTGGATCATCCAAAACGGACACCCGAGCGGCGAGTTATGAACATTCCGATCGAACCATGAATAGTAGTGAACAGTAAACCGTGTAGGCAAAAGTACTGAGGCCTGGGGTATTTTTGCTCCTACTTTAAACAATCATAAATCCTTGTACATATTGATCTGGGTGATCTACTATATATAAACGAAAAGCTCTACGAGTCCTCTTTTTGATGAAATTAGTTTCATCCAATTTGTCAATCGGAACAAAAAGTTATGGTCGATCTAGTTCAGCCTATCAAAAGTGAATTTTTGGGTCAAATTGAAACGATCATAACTCCTCATACACAATGATCTAGATGAGATACTATATATAAAAATGGAAGTATATGAGAGTCCTCTTTCTAATGAAATTAGTTTCATCCAATTTGGATATCGGAGTAAAACGTTATGGTTGATCTACTCCAGACTATCAAAATAGTCCACCAAAGGATAGATTCGAGAATAATTTGATTTTTAGGGGTGTTTTGGTCATTACACCTCACCCAAAATTCGTCCAAACACTACATTAAAGCCTTTTAGAAGCATTATATTTTATATTTCATCAAATTCCCTCAAAAATAAAACCTTAAGCTCCTATATCCAACTTCAAGAACCTCAAAAGTTCACCATTAATTCTGCAAATTTATTCAAGATTCCAAGTTCCTAGTTCAAGAACTCCAAGAACCATCATTCAAAGGCAAGATTAACATCTCAAAAACGAGTATCGATCTAAAGTTCATCATTGAAGGTATGTGGGATCTTTCAACAAGAACTCTCTTTCGTTTAAAAGGAAAACCCAAAGCTCTTACATCCAACTTCAAGAATCTCCAAAGTTCACCATTAATTCTGCAAATTTATTCAAGATTCCAAGTTCCTAGTCCAAGAACTCCAAGAACCATTATTCAAATGCACGATTAACATCTAAAAAATGAGTATCGATCTAAAGTTCATCATTCAAGGTATGTGGGGTTTTTCAACAAGAACTCTCTTTCGTTCTTGTGCCCAAAAGTAATTTTCTTTACAAAGGCATAATTTTTCTTTGATTTTTATGAATTTGAAGCATGAACCCATATATTATGATGATTATGATAAAATCTTGATGTTTATGATTTTGAAAGATGAATTTACATGTGTGGTGATATAAAGCATGAATCTTGAACATTATTTATCATGATTTTGATATTTGGGTCGTGAATCCCTATTGGAAATTGTGTATTATAAGCACATTGATGTTGAATATTTGTGATATTTTGAATGAATTGACCTTTTGGTCTTAATGGAGTTGTTTTGAACTCGAGTGTGAAAGAAATCCACAACGTGGCTGATTTTGATAGATGGGAAGCATAATGGCTCCCGATGTATATTTATATATTACTTAAATTGTTTTGTTATGGATTGTCTTTGAAATGATCTGAGCTAAGTCCGAGAGAAATCTTTAGCACGGAATGGGAGGTATAAAGCGACCTTACTTCCCTAGAACTACATACCACCGTAGGAGTGAGCCTGAGGCTAATTTATATAATCATCACTAGTTTGTGTGGATTTGATATCGATAGTCCTACTCCGATGGCAAGGATAGGATGTCTCTCTCCAACGTGGGTTATACGTTGGACTCCATGTAGCTTACATGGTTTATGTCGGTTATAGGATCTCCCAGTGTGTGTGTGTTTCCTTGTGTCTATGGTGAATGGTGAAGTGATTTGAAAGTGGAATTGTGAAAGTTATTCTTTCGAAAGATTTAAATGATATTTACATTGTGAGAATTGATATTCTTGATGAACTGAAAGTGATTTACAAATTATATGATGACTCATATGTGTTATTATACTTATTTCATCCTCTCATGATTATGATGATTTTCATCGGGCTATGTGAGTCTTTTATACATCCTTCATATTTCTTATAAATATTTATGATAATGATGTTTATACAACTGCATACACCTCCATATACTCTGTTCCTTTCCATGGTACTGACCCGCATCTTTGGATGTGGGCTGCATTTTATCGGAATATAGGTTTAGGTGCTCAGTTCCAGGTTTGACAGTGATTCTTCGGGCACATTGTTCTATATCCTCTGTTGTGGTGAGTCCTCATGTTTCGAGGACGTGATGTTTGATGTTGGTTTCACAGAATTGTTTACATTTGATAACTGAGTATGAGTCAGTTGGGGCATGTCTCAATGGCTCGCTGGTTTTATCAATTTTCTTAGAGGCTTGTCAAACTAGTATAGATGTTGGGAGTTGACTAATAAGTAGTACTTTGCAATCTTTCTGAAATTGTTTTATTCTTGGATGATGATTACTCTGTTGATATTTAAGGGTTATTTATGGAAACCCCATTGATATGTGTTGAACTAAACGAAAATGGCTCAAAGTATTAGCTAGGGGCTACTCGTAGCCTCAAGCATCGTGTGACGCTCTGGGACCCATTTTTGGGACGTTACAGAATGTCCTCTAAAATAAGGAAGCACACCACTTTTT
>NW_025870672.1:0-1059 GCF_002878395.1 Capsicum annuum
AACTTTTTAATCTTTTCAAAAATACAAATTAACCCACACCCACAAAAATTTCCTCCCTCTACAAATCAATCTCTCTCTCTTTTCTCTCTTTCTCTTGATAGTTTCTCTCTCTAACTTCTCCCAACCAACAACTTTTCAAATTTCTCCCTTCAATCTTGTGCAACTTCAACCTCTGGCAACAAATAGTTTTGAGTTCTTGTCCATTCCCTTTTTACTTTTAACCGTCAGTCGACGTTACAACATTCTCCGACGACAACAACTTCGAGTTCTTCATCGTTTCTTTTCGATTTTCACAAGTAAAAAATTAGGGCTTTTAAGTTATGACGAAAATGAGGAACTTGATTTGTTGGTGTTTGTTATTTTTTTTTTATGTTTTTTGTTATTTTTTTAATGTTGTTATTTTTTAGTTGAATTTCTCATATGGATGTATCTGCTACTGCTGTTTTTTAATAATGGATAAAACATGTAACGTGAATCCAACAGATGAGTATTTGTTGCAACATATATGACTAATCTGTTGCACATATTAGTAATCTGTTGCAACATATATGACTAATATGTTGTGCAGATTAGTAATTTATTGCAACATATATGACCAATTTATTGCACAGATTAGTAATATGTTGCAACATATATGACTAATCTGTTGCAACATATATGACTAATCTGTTGCAAAATATATGACTAATCTGTTGCAACAGATTAATCATCTATTGGATTCATTTTATAGTGTTGTAATATGAATCCAACATATGGGTCATCTGTTGCGACAGATTAGTCATATATTGCAACAAATTACTCACTTGTTGCAATAAATGACTCATATGTTGGATTCATGTTGCAGGTCCTATCCATTGTAGCAGTAGTAGTTACACTAAATAAGAAATTCAATAAAAATTATAATTTTACGTACAAAATAAGCTATGAAGTAATGTCCAAGTGATATACGAACAAAATTTGACCTAAAAATTTTACAAAAAAATTCAACAGGGGCACAACAAATAAGTAAAATACATGAAAAATTTCATGAAACAGGTAAAGAAGACAAAAATAATATAC
>NW_025870673.1:0-1194 GCF_002878395.1 Capsicum annuum
GAGAGGGGGAGTAGGGTTTTGGGTTTTGGGTAAGGGGATGAGGTAAGAAAAAAATTTGAAATATTTTCTTTTGATGGGGTGGTAGGGGGTGGGGTGGGGTAGGGGATTGGAGATTGGAGTAGGGATAGGTGATTTTGAGAGTTGTATGAATATTTCATGTTAAGAGTGAGTTTGAAATAGGGTTGTTAATTGGGCTGGACCGGATCAACCCGAAACCGGCCTGTCAAATTTAGCCGGTTTGTGGGCCGGTCCGGTTTTGGGCCAGGTTAAACGGGCCGATCCAATTTTGGGCCCAACAGTAAATTAAAAAAAAAAAAATCCAGGACCGGCCCACTAAACCTAACCCGGTCCAACCCGCCTAAACTCGATCAAAATCAGTCCAAAATTCGGTCAAAATTGGTCAAAACCAAAGAAAAGAATTAAAGGTTTTTTCTCCAATATACACTATATATACCCACCTATATACATTTTAGATAAGTTAAACAATATATTTACACACTATATATATAGTATATACTACATTAGAATTTAAAAAACATATACACATATACACAATTACATATATAATCGTGTATACGACTATACGTTAGTTAAATAAATATACTACTCTAAATAAAATATATACTACAATATATATAATACAATATATACACACACTATATATAGTTACAGACTAACTTATAAAACATATACACATGTATACGTTAAATATATACTCTTTTAGAGTCTATATTCTATATATACATATATACGTATGATTCAATATATATACTACTTTAAAAAATATGCTACAAGATATATATTACAATATAATGATATATATACTAATTTATAAAGTATATACACATGTATACGTTAAAACTACTTTAGAGTCTATAGAAAATATATACACATATATACGTACCATTCAATATATATGTACTACTTTAAATAAACATATACTACAATATATATACTACAATATATACATACACACACTATATATATAGTTATAGACTAATTTATAAAACATATACACACGTATACGTTAAATATATACTCTTTTAGAGTCTATATTCTATATATACACATATATATGTACCATTCAATATATATACTACTTTAAAAAATATGCTACAAGATATATACTACAATATAATGATATATATACTAATTTATAAAGCATATACACATGTATACGTTAAATATATACTA
>NW_025870674.1:0-1341 GCF_002878395.1 Capsicum annuum
TACTATTCATAACCTTAAACACATGGTAACACATGTATATCTACTAAATATACATATGTTAGATGTATATGTACACAACAATACACAAGAAAATAAAAAAATACAATTCTTTTGTAAATGTTTTACACGTACAGATGTAATATTTCTTACCTCAAAAACAGTATACACAACAAAAAATAACTCATATATAAATATGATTTACATATACAAATGTAAATATTCAATGCATCAAAGCACAGTACACAAAACATACATAATAGAATTTATGTATATGTTCAACAACATAAAAAGAATAATGTTAACACATACATACTTACTAATAGATACAAGCAGAAACCACGTATGTATATGAACTACAAATATCAAGGTATTCAAACTAATAACATCAACAAAAAGTATATGCAAAATATATCACAAAGTAATTTTGTATTTGCACATCCAATTTCCACACTTAACTTCAAAACCCCAATAAACAATCACAACAGTTAAATACCATTTTCAAAAAACACAATATACCAATAACAGAAAATATTATAAAAGATGAAATACCTTTGGTAAACGAGGTCGATCATTGTCCTTTTTTTTTTTTTAATTTTTTGGATGATTCTCCAATTTATTTTTTTGATGTTGAAGTTGATTCTTTAATAATCTTTTCTATCCTGATGGGGTTGTTAAAATTTTTTGATCTGTTTTCATCAAAGTTAGGTTCCTCATTATCAAATATTACGGGAATGAAATCAACTAGCGAATTTGTTGTCTCGTTATAATCTAACTGAGTTAATCCTAAACTAAATGATGAATAATCCTTCATTAACTAAGTTGTAATACCCCGATCATTCCTTAAGCCTAAATCTGTCTTTTTGAATGGATATGTATGACTTTCAAAGTGATTGATGTTTAAACCATGTTGTATTTCTCTAATTTTCAATTTTTGTCATGTATAGCATTGAATAAGCTTTTCATCGATACCAATTTCATCAAAATCCGACATTGGATGAGTGAGTTATGGCCGTTTTACTGAATACTATCGGATAGCCCAGGTTTGGCGGTCGACCTGGTGGGCCGTTAGGTCCTTGGTGGACCGTCAAGTGTCCTGTCAATCAAGGAAGTAGCTCTCTTTTTGGGATGTCATATGACGGTCAAAGTGGTGGACCATCACAAAGTTGACGGACCATCAAGGTGTCCGTCAAACCGAGACAGAATGTCTTATTTCTGGCCCTCGAGTGAAGGACGACCTGATGGACCGTCAACTAATCTGACAGACTGTCACAGGCCCCGATCAGCAAATTTCAGCATTTTTTTCAAAAGGGCATCTTGGTCATTTCCGCTCCTTGTGGCCTT
>NW_025870674.1:1441-1891 GCF_002878395.1 Capsicum annuum
TATATATATATATATATATATATATATATGTAGAGAAGAAAAGATCATTTTCTCTCTTTTTCTCTCCAATTTTCTTTCAAGAATTCTCTAGAAACCTAGGGTTTCTTCTAAACCCAAAAATCAAATCATCTCCAAGAAATTCAAGAAATCTCCCATAAATTTCTTCAAGTTGTTCAAGAACTAAGTCCCTCAAGTCAAAGGCAACATGGTCTTGATCTAAAAGTGAGAGAAAAAAGTTTCAAGCAAGTTTCTATATCTTCAAAATCAAAATCTAAGGAATGTGGGGTTTCAACAAGAACACTCCTTTCGTTCTTGTGCCTCAAGATTTACTTTCTATTATTGATTTACATGATTTTACAAGTGGGTTTACACCCAAATTTCTTTATGTATGATTTATGAGACTTGAGTTGAATAAGCTTGATATTTATGGTTATTTCACCATCATGCTTC
>NW_025870675.1:0-2324 GCF_002878395.1 Capsicum annuum
AGTATTATGTAATTTTGGAAGTGTTGTCGCTTCAGCATTATAGGACACCTAATTGTTAGACTAGAGAATAATCAAGTTTTTTCATCTTGGAATGTGTTTCTCTTTTGAACTGTGGAACTGCGTGCTAGCTGGATCACATATATGTTAGACCTATATAAATGTGAAGCTGCAGTTTTCTCTTTTGGCAATTTCAATTGTTCTTTAGGTTTTATCATCTCACATTTAGATGTTTGTATTCCTTTCTAACCATGATTGGTTTTGGCTAACTTATATGTGGTTTACGTACTTATTTGATTGCCGAATAGTCCTTTTTATGTTGTCATTTAAGTGCTAATTTATATTTTTTGTTCTTTTTTTATTGGTGTCCAAAATGAAGAAAGATATGAAGAAAATGATGAAGATATTGACCTTACTTGAGAAGATTTTTGTATTGTGGACGAATTCTCTAATATCAATAATTTTGTGTTGAAATTTTTAAAACTTATCGTGACTTGAACTTGCTACAGTGTAAAAACTTAACTAATCATTTTGGACTTGATTACATTTTACTTTTGGGTTTAAATTACTAGCTTGTTGCATATTTTGAATTATGAGATTATTAATTAATGATTTTGTTTTGTGATGTGTATATATTGTGTTATAATTTATAAAGCGTTGCAACAGAATAACAAAAGAGTTGCAATAGATGCTAATGCAACGGTTTAATGACATTGCAATAGATGAAAATAGGTGTTCCAATAAGTAATGAAATAGTTGTACCAGGTAGTCAAAAGGCATTGCAACAACAACAGTGTCACAATAGCTGTTATTCTAATGGTTAGTAACCGTTGCAATATCATCTATTGCGACAATTATAAACCGTCGCAATAGATGAAAATAGTCGTTCAAAAAATAACAATCGCAATAGGTCTATCTATGGCGATGGTTTCCAGAAACCGTCCCTATAGCTCTACGTATGGTGACAGTTTAGACAACCATTGCAGAAACCGTTGCAATAGACCTATCGCAATGCCCACCTATGAGATACTTGCAGAACCGTTGCGATAGGTCTATGGCAACGGTTTTTTGGTCTATTGCAACGGTTTTACAACTGTCACCATAGATCTAATTTCTGGTTGTGGATCATATTTTGAGATTCTATCCTTAATTTGTAGATTCTATCATAATTTATGTTTAAAATGTTGTGACCTCGCCGGAAAGAATGCAGCAACGTTAAAAATTTCGATTAAAAAAGATTCTAAGTTCCAAAAGAACACAGATAATTGAGGTATAACTTCTACCAATTTAATAAACATATGATTTATTATTTTCGAAAGTTAGATGATCTATCTATATTTATTATTTAGGAGGAAATAATTCTCGCAATTATTTTTTTGATCGATCATATGTGGGCCAATTGATTAGTCACAAAGAAATTGAGGTTAAAGCTTTTACTATGCATCATGATATCGCCGTGAATGTATCATTAAATATTTACATATAATTATGTGCGTTCTTTTATTAAAGATATACACAATATTTATTTTGAGAAATTGAAGAAAGTAATAAGTTTATCCATGTACGATCATTAGCTATAGCAAGGTAGAGGAGTGATGTAGGACAAAACTGAAAGATAATAATATATTCTTACAAAGTGTTTTTTCATTTGTGTTTTCTTAATTTTATGACTTCTTTGCTCCATTTTTGTTATATTTTATACCTTGAACTGGATCGTCGAGCACTAATAATATTTATATTTTAATTTAATATGACGTATATGTACAATAAATGCTCCATTAATTGCGTCTTAATTTTCCTCTACATCTTTTTCTTTGATGAGCAAAAAAATTTTTAATTCATTAAAATTTTCATTGATATATAGTTTTATTGATTAACACAAGACACGCGTGCAAAGCACGTATACTTGACTAGTATAATTATTCTAATTGGTTAGAAATATAATCATATAATGTATTTAAATTGATTTGCGTGGTAATCAAGATACCGTACAAGGTAACTTTTTCTTTATCTTTATCCATATATATTTGGTAAGCTATTTCACGCGTGTTTTGGTAAAAGCTAGGAATCCAAGAGCAAGTCCTAATCCTAAACAAAAAGGGAAAACACTTTTTTTTCCTCTATATATACTTATGAGTCCAATTGCAAACTTCAATATTTAGGCTTCCATTAGTTTCATCAAATAATGGAGTCATCCACATCTGCCAGTCAAATTCATGTGTTCCCCCTATTTCATAATGCTAGAAGTACTCTTCCTTGTGCAGTCAATATCTCAGGCAACAATTTTAACTTGGAGATTGATCTACTTGTCAAGTTTGCTTACACTT
>NW_025870676.1:0-1645 GCF_002878395.1 Capsicum annuum
GGAATGTCTTAGATTATGAACCACCATTGCGTATATTATCGAATAATCTTTCCAACGATATGTGGATCATCCAAAACGGACACCTGAACGACGAGTTATGAATGTTCCGATCGAACCATGAATAGTAGTGAACAGTAAAATGCGCAGGAAAAAGTACTGAGGCTTGGCGTATTTTTTCTCCAACTTTAAACGATCATAAATCCTTATACATAATTATCTAGGTAATCTACTATATATCAATGAAAAACTCTACGAGTTCTCTTTCCGATAAAATTGGTTTCATCCAATTTGTCTGTCGGAGCAAAAAGTTATGGTCGATCTACTTCAGCCTATCAAAAGTGAATTTTTAGGTCAATTTAAAATGATCATAACTCCTCAAAAACAATGATCTGGGTGAGATACTATATATCAACAGAAATATATGAAAATCCTCTTTCTAATGAAATTAGTTTCATCCAATTTGGATATCGGAGTAAAACGTTATGGTAGATCTACTTTAGACTATCAAAATAGTCCACCAAAGGACAGATTCGAGAATTATTTGATTTTTAGGGGCGTTTTGGTCATCCCTCCTCACCCAAAATCTGTCCAAACCCTATATTAAAGCCTATTTGAAGCATTATATGTTATATTTCATCAAATTCCCTCAAAAAGAAAACCCTAAGCTCCTATATCCAACTTCAAGAACCTCCAATGTTCACCATTAATTCTGCAAATTCATTCAAGATTCCAAGTTTCTAGTTCAAGAACTCCAAGAACCATCTATCAAAGATACAATTAACATCTCAAAAATGAGTATCGATCTAAAGTTCATCATTCAAGGTATGTGGGATTTTTTTCAACAAGAACTCTCTTTCGTTCTTGTGCCCAAAAGTAATTTTCTTTACAAAGGCATGATTTTTATTTGATTTTTATGAATTTGAAGCATGAACCCATATCTTATGATGATTATTATGAAATCTTGATGTTTATGATTTTGAAAGATGAATTTACATGTGTGGTGATATAAAGCATGAATCTTGAATGATATTTATCATGATTTTAATATTTGGTCGTGAATCCCCATTGAAAATTGTATTTTTTTTAGAAAGTGTGTGTTATAGGCATGTTAATGTTGAATATTTGAGATATTTTGAATGATTTGACCTTTTGGTCTTAATGGAGTTGTTTTGAACTCGAGTGTGAAAGAAATCCACAACGTGGTTGATTTTGATAGATGGAAAATATGATGGCTCCAGATGTATATTTATACATTACTGAAATTGTTTTGTTGTGGATTATCTTTGAAATGACCTGAGCTAAGTCTGGAAGAAATCTTTAGCACCGAGTGGGAGGTATAAAGCAACCTTACTTTCCTAAAACTACGTGCCCCCGTAGGAGTGAGCCTGAGGCTGATTTATATAGTGATCACTAGTTTTGTGTGGATTTGATATTGATAGTCCTACTCCGATGGAACGGATAGGATGGCTCTCCCCAACATGGGTTGTACGTTGGAGTCCATGTAGCTCACATGGTTTATTTCGGTTATAGGATCTCCCAGTGTGTGTGTGTTTCCTTGTGTCTATGGTGAATGGTGAAGTGATTTGAAAGTGGAATTCTGAAAGTTATTCTTTCAAAATATTTAAATGATATTTACATTATGAGA
>NW_025870677.1:0-2004 GCF_002878395.1 Capsicum annuum
TTAAGCTTCTTGGTAGATCTGGGCATATATTATTGTCAGATTTTATTTCCTCATTTTTTATTAGATATCTTGCTATATAATTTTCTTCTTGTCCTGTATTTAAGAGTATTAAATATTCTTTTTTATTTATTGTTCCTGTTATGTAATATTGGTTTAAATTAGTTGTTGAACTTGTTTCATAACTTGTTCTTTTTGATGAACTTGATGATTCTGCTTTTCATAAGCTATTCTTTTTGTTGTGCTTATTCTATCATTTATTATTTCTAAATTTTATAATACTAATGCTTTATCTATATTTTTATCTATTATTGCTATTGAATAATTTATACTTATTATAAATTTAAATTTTTGGTATATTAAATTTTCTTTTATGGCAGTTATTATAATTTTTTTCTATAGGTTTTATAATTCTATCATCTGCTAGGTATAATCCTATTGGTGTATCTATTCCCTCTTTGAAACATGTTTTTATTAATATCTCTGTACCTCCTAGGTGTACGTATTTTATTGGGTCTCTAATTTTTATATTATTTATTTCCTTATTAATTATCCTTTTTGTTACTAGTGGTATACCAGCTTTACCTTTTGCATATCTACAGTCTATTACATGTTCTTTTTGGTTTACTACGTAGTATTCTTCTTTTCTTTTACTAAATATGTTTTTTATTGTTGGTATTTTAAATATTTTTTCTACACTTAAATCTAATTCTTTTCCTTTTATTTCATCTAATATGTGACTATCAAATATTGTTTTTTGATCTGTTCCTTCTTCACTTAAATGTTCTTTCATTGTTATTATTTTTATATCTTCTCCAGTCATTTAATTCATCTAATTCACTATCTATTTCATTATCTATTTCATTCTCTAAAATTTCATATATACTGTCTTCACTTTTTAATTCGTAATCTATATAATCTATCTGCATATATTTTGTATTTTGTATTTTTATTTCTGATATTTGTTTATTTTTTGGGTTTTAGGTACTTTACAATCTCTAGATAAAAGTCCTAATTTTCCGCAATTATAACAATTATATTTTTTTAAAGATTTCTTTTCCCTATATGGTCTTTTAGGTTTATAATTTTTTACATAATATCTTTTTCTTGGTTTCTTATATTTATATTTTTATTTTTTGTATTTCTTATATTTCTTATGTCTTTTTCTTTTCTTATAATATCTTTCTTCGCATCCAAATTGAGGTGCTATTTTATCTTTGCAACATGCTAAATTTCTTATTAATGTTTTTTCCATATTTATTTCTTCACTATATTTTTCAAATAGGTTTCTATAACATTGTTGTAAAATTTTATTCTTGCTCCTAAAGTATCTACTATTTTTGCTTCATCCCAACTTTTTATTATTTTTGAACTAAATGGTTCAGGTAATTTATTAAAATATAATTTTCTTATTTCTTTACTTTCTTCTGTATTATATGTTCCTTTATAATAATATTCTTTAAATGCGCAAGTATACTCATCTATGTAACACATATTACATATTGCTAATTTTAACATTAAATTCCTATTTGTATCTTTCTCTTCATTTTGTTCTTCTTCTGTTGTTTTCATGCTGCTAAATTCGTCTTTTATAGCTATTTCATTTTTTTTTAATAATTCTATAGGTGTTAATTTAGTTGTAGTTGTTGATGATGTTCCTTCTGAAAGTTTATTAGTTCTTAATACCTTTTTGCTATTTTCAGTTAAATTTGAAAACCATAATTTCACTGTTCCATTAGTGTTCTTTCTATATATTCTGGTGCATCTGTTATGTTTATATTATTATCTAATAATTGTTTTGTCATATATCCTATCCATAATTGTATTGTTTTTTCTGTATCTAATACACAATCTAAGTCTAAAAAGTTATAATTTTTATTAACTATTTGTTTTGGTGCCCATTTGTCATATTCATCTTTTAGTTTATATCTTTTAAATTTATTCTTATAATATGTAGGTTTTTTTATTTCTGATGTTTTAGGTATTATATTTTCATCTTTTTTTTTT
>NW_025870678.1:0-395 GCF_002878395.1 Capsicum annuum
AAGTTCATGTGGGTTGCATGGTTATCATACATCTTGTTCATAAGTAGGATTTGCAAGTAAATATAGCATAATCTGATAAGAATAGTTCATGGGTATTCCAACAATATTTACAAGGCACATTAACAACATAGAAGTCATTGGAACATAAAGGCATATCATGAATCCTTCACTTAGTTACAATTTAGCTATATTGTATGATTTCTAGTTCCTTAGGCATTTTATCAAACACCTTACATGTACATCTTAAGCATAGATGAACTCATCAAATTATACATCATGAACAACCAAATTTACATGTTTCCAACTCATATGATATCATGAATTCACAAAAAACATATA
The DNA here is from genome assembly GCF_002878395.1 of Capsicum annuum. Taxonomy (NCBI): domain Eukaryota; kingdom Viridiplantae; phylum Streptophyta; class Magnoliopsida; order Solanales; family Solanaceae; genus Capsicum; species Capsicum annuum. The sequence goes on from NW_025870678.1 coordinate 340, forward strand.
AAGATTCCATCTTGGGAATCACCCAATATCAACAACATGATCATCAACACCCAACA
>NW_025870678.1:495-2185 GCF_002878395.1 Capsicum annuum
AAAACAAACAAGCATCAACATGGGTATGATCATATCACCATAATCAACCAAGCCTTTGTATTTTAAAGATTGATTCTAAAACTCCACGGACGAAAGAAATCCGTGGATGAACACTACGCATACCTTAGAAAGAAGATTCTTGATGATTGATGGAGGAATTTCCTTGAAATCGGATCTTCAAGCTTAATTATGCAACCCTAGTTGTTTTTCTCCTTTAGCGCTCTTGGATGATGAGCTTTGAGATGAAAATAGGGTTGCAGTATGTTTAGAAGCTATATATTTTGTAGGATTAAGTTTACGGACGTGTAAGGAGTATTTAAAGACTTAATTACCTTTAAAATAACTCAAGACGGAGTGTTTTTGACACCTGGAATTTACTTAGGTGGCGCCCAAGTGATCGCCTATGCTTGGGTTGGGCGGCACCTAACCAATCGCCTATGCTTACTGTCTCTCACGAAAATGGGCATAACTTTTTGCTCGGGTATTGGATTAAGGCAAAATTTATATAGTTGGAAAGCTAATTCAATTCTCTACAATTTGGTGGGTCTAAAACAGCCAAAATGCCACATTAACATAGAGTTATACTTGTTTAAAGATGACCCTTGCAAAATCGAACACTAAAACTTTATGGATTCAAAAACTCTTAGCTTGTATTACCTTAAGTGACTCATATGAACATGATTAATGCTTCATAAGCTATCCTATTACTAGGATATTCATTGTAAGTTATGTATTCAAGTATGAATCATAGGATAGGAGATTTCATACGTAGAAATACTTATTCACTTCCTAGCTTAGAAACATGTGGAGTTTTACAATATCTCCCCCTTAGCAACATTCGTTCTCGAATGAGAATTTACTGAGAAGCGTTACAAGACAATAGAACCTGAACTGTGACAAATTTCTCCCACTCGATAGGGCCTGTATTATCTAACCTCTCAGACTCTTACTGTTTGTACCAATCATGAGCAACATCCGGTAACTGGTAGGCGGCTAACTCAGCACTCTCAATAGAAGTTGCACCCATGATGTCAATGACCTTCTGGAATTGGTCAATGAACTCTCGAGGGTCCTCATCAGACTTAGACCCATGGAAAGATGGAGGGTTCATCTGGGTGAAGTCCCAAACCCTAGCTGCTTTGGGAGTGGCCGCTGGATTGGCCGGAATAACTGGTGGCTGTTCATTCTGTGCAGCCATCGATTGAGCAAGTATGGTAAATGCAGCTCTAAACTCCACATGGGAAACATATTCTCCCAATGGATCTTCGGGCTAAGGAGCTGGCTGGTTTCATCTCTTTGGGGCCATGGTCTGGAATAAGAGAAGAATGGATTAGACTGAGAGTTTAACTTGTGATTATGCTCAGTATCATGACATGAATAATGAAGAAAGGGGACTATTCCTAAAATATCTTATAGCCTCCTGCACATAAATGTGGCGCGCAACACCCCCATGTACAAGACTCTACTAGATGTGGCTTCCAGATTTCTTAGTACTCTATTGAACCTTAGGCTTTGATACCAAGTTTGTAACACCCCGATTTGCTAAACGGAATGCTACACGGTGCTCATGACCCCGAGGGACCACAAGCTAACCCATCTCTGATATCTGTACCTGTATACTGCAAATCATAATATAATAATATGGAATACATAGAACTATAAAGCTGTAAGGTTCAATTGAATACAATCA
>NW_025870679.1:0-2186 GCF_002878395.1 Capsicum annuum
TGCCTGAGATTGATGAACAAAAGAACTTTGGCTTTCCTCAGCTCTTGGGGAAAGAATCTGTCTAATAAGGCCGTGACAAATTCCTCCCACTCGATAGGGCCAGTATCATCTAACCTCTCAGACTTCTACTATTTGTACCAATCATGAGCAATATCCTATAACTGGTAAGCGGGTAAATCAACACTCTCAATAGAAGTAACACCCATGATGTTAATGACCTTCTGGACTTGGCCAATGAACTCCTGAGGGTCCTCATCAGACTTAGACTCATGGAAAGATGGAGGGTTCATCCAGGTGAAGTCCTAAACCCTAGCTGCTTTGGGAGTGACCACTGGATTGGATGAAATAACTGGTGTCCATTCATTCTGTGCATCCATGGACTGAGCAAGTGTGGTAAATGCGGCTCTAAACTCTGCATGGGAAACATGTTTTCCCAAAGGATCTTCGGGCTAAGGAGTTGGCTGGTTTCTTCTCTTTGGGGCCATGGTCTGGAATAAGAGAAGAATGGATTAGACTGAGAGTTTAACTTGTGATTATGCTGACTAGCATGACATGAATAATGAAGAAATGGGACTGTTCCTAAAATATCTTATAGTTTCCCGTACATAAATGTGGCGCGCAACACACCCATGTACAAGACTCTACTAGATTCAGCTTTCAGACTTCCTAGGACTCTATTGAACCTTAGGCTCTGATACCAAGTTTGTAACACCCCGATTCACTGAACCGGAATGCTACACGGTGCTCATGACCCCGAGGGACCACAAGCTAACCCATAACTAATATCTGTACCTGTATACTGCATTTCATGATATAATAATGTGGAATACATAGAACTGTAAGGCCATAAAGTTCAAGTGAATACAATCATGTGGGTAAAAATACCCATAACAACTTAATCTGAACGTAAATCTGAACATAAATTTGAAAGCCTCTAAACTATTTGAATAAGAAGTTGAAGGAACATGTCTCCAACTAACTCCGTAAAACTGAACTGAAGAAATAAATAAATAGATCAAATCATATTGTCCTTGAATCAATGAGGACTAACTATGTCTCTGCGACTGGAATACTACCACTACTGCTGGGCTGGAGCTCGTGTCTCAAAACCTATGGTGTAATATGAAAAGAAAGTACCATAATGAAAATACATTAGTACAACTGGAGTACTAAGTTTATGAGGAAGGTAGGCTGAACATAAAGGGTTTCATGCATGAATAAGACTAACTGACTAATATGAACGTGGGAGTGCAAATATACATATATAGAAACTGGGACCTTGAATACATGATAGCATGACCTATAAGCTAATACATGGTTTACTGATAACTGTCATGACTGATATTGAAACTGATAACATGGACGACTGTATCTAACAGTCCTGTATATACTAAAATATGAAGAACTCCCTAAGTTCTTTTACTGAGAATGATACTGAAACTGTGGGAAATAGTGTTTAACCGACATACCCCATGTATACCATTATATCTAAGCTAGGGTCCAATCTCTGCCCCGATTGGAGGGGTGTCAATACCATGCCATGGGTAAGGACAGCCTGTGAGTGACCCTTATCTGGCGGGTACTCAATAAGAACGGTGGGAACCCTAAACTGACAGGTTAAGCCAACTCATCAACCCTAAGCTGACGGGTTAAGATGTCTCAACCTACAGTGGCTACGTAGTTCTGGAACACAAGGATGACTACTAAGAATCACACCCTGAACTAGCGGGTGAGTTCCCATCCTTGGGTTCACTCGGTGATAACCTCTACTCCCTTCGTAGGGACTGGACATGAATAACTGACTATGCATGACTTAATCTTACTGAATTCTGTTGACTAGCGGAATGTTACTGATATCTGACAATTAACTAAGATCATGAGGTTTTCCTGAGTCACATGACTGACTGAAGTCTATGGAATCATAGCTTGAGTTTGGATATCGTGAAACATGACATGGATCTAGGCACACAACTATAGTTTTCGGGTATAAGTACCCCCAGGACTCGATGGAAGGAAACTGACACACATGACTGACATGATCATAAGAGTAGAGTCCATAATTTATAATATCATAAGTAGGGATCTCATAATAAGAATGGCTATCAATAATGTATTGCATGGAAAGGATTTCATATCACATGGAAGTACTTGCACAATCTTAATATCATGTTCATTGCATAATCATA
>NW_025870680.1:0-3233 GCF_002878395.1 Capsicum annuum
CTATTACATATTTAAATAGCCTAAACCAAGACAAGAAAGCCTATAACCACATAACCAGAGCATATATTGAAAACATCCACCAGATACAAACCTACTTAAACCTTAAACCCAGAGCTACAAGCATTCAGGAACTAAATACGAACTATATAACCCAAAAGCTACAAGGATATAATAAGTTAATTGCATTACCAAAAACTAACCCCAAATCTAGTTAAAACCTGCTTCAGTTATGGGCTACTCAATACTGTATATACCCAGGACGGAAGTGAATTATCTAATATACTAGAAATATATAAAGCAATTACTACTTACAAAAAGATAACCAAGGGCAACCTATTTTTTGTAAAGTTCTATACGGCACCAGCAGAGATATTATATGATGAAACTAAACATATTATACAAGTTGTGAAGATAGGAATGACCCAAGATATGATCATACCCGAAGATATTGAACAATAAGCTGAAATACACAAAATAGATATACCAGATTTTTATGCTAATAAAAGAATTACTGGAATATCCACAATTATCCAAGAATTAGAAAATAACTACCTAAATGGGAATTCGATATGGAGTTATTATTCAAGAGATCATCTAATGATTTATAAAAATTCAATAGAGTTAAGACAAGCAGATATGAAAGAAGTTAAGCAATGGATTATGACGTTGCTCAATTCAAATTCAAGAGAGTCAAGACAAGCAGATCTAAGATGACCATATTTTGTTATGTATATGATTGGAGGAAATATTTTGAAAAATAACGTCATATGAAAAATGAATTATTATTTACCTATTGAAATGATAGATGAATTTAAGATACTTGTTTTATATGTACTTAAGGATATAGAGATAGTAAATATAAAGAAAACTATATGGGAAAAGGTATTTGATATTGAAGATGAAAATTGGATAGAAGATGAATTAGAACGAATACACTTAAATGACGCTAGCTACTACTCATACCTAGATAATTATTATTCAGATGGATATTATACAGATTAAAAATGTTAGAATATATTAGAAGAGTTAGAGAAAGACAAAGTTGGCTATATGAAGAAATTAATTACAAGAATCAACTTAAAAGAGAAAAAAGACAATTAGAAGAAAGATTATTTAGAATAAAATTAACCTTAGAAAAAGCAGATACAAATGATAGTGTATATAATATTATACATGAACAACAAATGTAAATGAATCACATAGATAACATAGAATCACATATTAGATATAGTACGATTAGAATAAGTTATTACGCAGAAATTTATAAAATTATAACTATTATAGGATAAAATGATAAACTATGAATGCTTAGAATATTGGAGAAAAGATATGGAGCAAATAAGATTAATAGAAACACTTATGAAAAAGAATCTACTTGACTACATAAAAACTAGAAATATGGAACATGTAGTATACCTTAAAAATAATAGAAAAGAATTAATAAGGTTAAAACAAATAACTAAGGAATGCTATGACATAGCATTTCAAGAGCTGTGTTAAGTTACCCGCACTATCCGCACCCCCTACAATTGGTATCAAAGCTATGTTATTTAAAAAATGTACAAGTAGATTGTGTTAATTATGATATGTGTTAATTATGAGAAATGTTAGAAAGGTTAACTTAATTGTTAATATTATTAATTACGTTATCTTGTTAACTATGTTGCTATTTATTTATTAAATATGAGAAGACCATTTAAAAATACACAAGCTTTTAGAGAAATTAAAAGAATTTTAACTAGTTACTACTCAGAATATAAGAAGTTAAATAAATCAAAAGAAAACCCCCACAGATTAGCTTACTTAATTACCTTAATATCTAGAAATGAGGCAAAATTAATAATTCATCCAAAATCTAGAAGAATGAGATACATACCACCTAATTATGATAAAATCAGATTTCGGTATCCACCAAAATATTATAAATATTGTACAGATGAATAACATAACAAATCACAAAAATATAAAGAACTAAAACAAATAATATCTGAAAAACGAAGAAAATTAAAAATAAGAAAAGAAAGACTACAATAACATGATTGTTGGAGTATGCCAAAAATCAATAAAAGCACAAAAAGAAGAAAAATCATATTTAGAAGCACAAATAGATAGTCTAGAATACATATATCAACATGATCTATACACTATCAAGTAGCTAAATTGAATAAAGAAGAATTTATAATAGATGAAAAAACATATGAAAATCATGAAGGATTAAAGATAAGAATAGTATTTTCTAATCTGGGAAGACGATATAAGAAAATAGATGAACATTTATAGTTAATGTTAGAAAAAGAAGAATTAAAATTGAAAGATAAATTAACAACCATGGTAAGAATAGCAAAAGAAAATAAAAAAATAGACAGGAAAAAAGAAATAGATAAAATAAAACAACAGACTACAGAAGAAATACGAAAAATAGAAGAAACTAAAAATAATAGGATCACCGAATTAGAAAAAGAACTACAAATGCTAAAAGATCTGTATGAAAAAAGAAAGAAAGAAAAAGAAGAAAAGGATAAAGAACAAAAATTATTAATTGAGATAAATCATTTTAAAGAAAAAAACAGAAAATAAAGAATTAGAAACTAATGAAATAGAAATAAATACAATAGATGCTGAAGAAACAGATAATTATGATTTGGACGATAGTGAAACATATACAGAAATCTTAACAAATATAGAAAAGCTAGAAATAAATGAAAAACAAGAAGTAATTAATAAAGAAAACTTAGAAAATACAAACACGGAAATAAACACTCTTGATAAAAAGGACGATGAAAAAATAATACCTAGTACATCAAAAATAAGAAAACCTACATATTATTATAAAAATAAGTTTAAAAAATATAACCTAAAAGATGAATATAACAAATGGACATCAAAAAAAAATAATTAATAAAAATTATAACTTCTTAGACTTAGATTGTGTAATAGATGTAGATAAAGCGATACAATTATGGATAAGATATATAACAAAATAATTATTAGACAATGGTATAAATGCAACAGATACACCAGAATATATAGAAAGAACACTAATAGGAACAACAAAATTATGGTTTTTAAATTTAACTGAAGATAGTAAAAAGGTATTAAGGGCTGATAAAAAAACAGAAGGAACAACAGTAACTAAACTAACACCTATAGACATATTGAAAAAATATGAAATAGCTATAAAAGATGAATTTAGTAGTATGACAACAGAAGAAGAAGATCAAAACAAAGAAAAA
>NW_025870680.1:3333-4305 GCF_002878395.1 Capsicum annuum
AAAATTATGGTTTTTAAATTTAACTGAAGATAGTAAAAAGGTATTAAGGGCTGATAAAAAAACAGAAGGAACAACACTAACTAAACTAACACCTATAGACATATTGAAAAAATATGAAATAGCTATAAAAGATTAATTTAGTAGTATGACAACAGAAGAAGAAGATCAAAACAAAGAAAAAAATACAAATAGGAATTTAATGTTAAAACTAGCAATATGTAATATGTGTTATATAGATGAGTATACGTGTGCATTTAAAGAATACTACTATAAGGGAACATACAATAAAAAAGAAATTAAAGAAGTAAGAAGATTATATTTTAGTAAATTACCTAAACCATTTAGTTAAAAAATAATAAAGAGTTGGGATGAAGCAAAAATAGTAGATACCCTAGGAGCAAGAATAAAATTTCTACAACAATGGTATAGAAATTTATGTGAAAAATACAGAGAAGAAATAAAAATGGAAAAAACATTAATAAGAAATTTAGCATGTTGCAAAGATAAAATAGCACCCCAATTTAGATGTGAAGAAAAATATTATAAGAAAAGAAAAAGACATAAGAAATATAATAAATACAAAAAATCAAAATATAAGTATACGAAACCTAGAAAAAGATATTATGTAAAAAATTATAAATATGAAAGACCATATAGGAGAAAGAAATCTATAAAAGAATGTACTTGTTATAATTGTGGAAAACTAGGACATTTAGCTAGAGATTGTAAAATGCCTAAAAACCCAAAAAAGAAACAAATACCAGAAATAAAGATAGAAAATGCAGAATATATGCAAATAGATTATATAGATTACGAATTAGAAAGTGACAATAGTATATATGAAATTTCAGAAAATGAAACAGATAATGAAATAGATAGTAAATCAGATGAATCAAATGGCTGAAGAAGATATAAATATAATAATTAGGAAGAATATTTAAATGAAGAAGGAATAGATCAGAAAATAATATT
>NW_025870681.1:0-1105 GCF_002878395.1 Capsicum annuum
TACCATATTTATTGACCATTTCACCATATAATTAAGTCATATTTGATGGTAATATAGTTCTAAAAATAGTCTAAATGTAACATTAACAAACAACTACATAAAAGTGACTGTATACACACATTTCAATGTTAAATGTGCGTTTTCAGATATTAATTGGAATAAAACCAGAATTTACCAATAATTTGGAGACCCAATATGCTGTTACTCTAGAATCGGAATTTACCAATTATTTGGAGACCAAATATGCTGTTACCTTATTTGATATAACCATGATTGTACGTTTCAATTATTGGTAGTAAATCCTTCTTACATTCTGGATAAAACACAGGTCATCCTTCACGTCGTCTATTTGAAATTGGCGAAGAAACAATTTCTTGATGTGGACTGTTGTAGTTGTGAAGGACTTCTATGTGCAGTGGCATTCATACTCTTGTACTTGTACTTCGTTGTTCTTTCATAAATGTGGTGCATATGCGGCTCTACTCTGTGTTAAGCTGAAATGGCTGAATTTACCTGGAGATTTTGAAAAAAAAAAAAGTTAAAAGAATCTCTTTCTGTAGATTGTTGCAGCTGTTGAGGACTTCCTGGTGCAGTGAAAGTCATGCTCTTGTACTTTTAGTCGTCTGTTCTTTTGTTTGTGTGGTGCATAGGCAGTTGTACACTGTATATTAAATCAAAACAACAGAATCCACCCAGAGATAATGAAATAAAAATCAAAATGAAAATGTTTCCTGTAGTAGACTCTTGTAGCTGTTAAGGACTTCTTAGTTCAGTGGCATCCATTCTCTTGTACTTTGGTGCATTATTCTTTCATTCATGAGGCACATTAGTCTATTTGATTAAGTTATGGGTTGATGTCTTTCAGGATGCAGTTTCTCGTGGACTTGCAAGAGCTGGAGTTGAAGTCATCCAGTATGGGTGGGTGATGACTTCCCTTAGGTCTATTTGTAACTAATATCTGCAGACTGCAGATGCTTAGCTCACGTAACCCAGAACCTTTAAAGAAGGGGATTCAATCATTTTAAGGTGATATCTGATTCTATGTCCTGCCGGTTGCTGTAGGGACTGAAAAGCAGATTATAGTTTCAAACAGATCCGAGAAACC
>NW_025870681.1:1205-2362 GCF_002878395.1 Capsicum annuum
AATAAATCCTCTCATCTGTCAGGACCAATGACCATTCGTTAGATATTTACATAAGAATCTAGAAATTTGACAAATGTTTCTCTGTTGTTCTGTCTGGTGTGCGCTATAATTTGTAACCTATATCTACTTGTTCTATGCTCTAAAGTTAGGTGCTGGTTTGGAACTTCTGATGAGTACTAGTTAATTGGTTCTAAAGCTGATTGCCCATTTTTTGTTTTCGTATTTTTCTAAAGCGAATCTTATGGATATGGTTGGTTGAAATGTCTTAGGTTGATACAACTGCAACCAGATATTTGGTATTTAGTATACAACACAATGCTGAGTTATGCCATCAAAGATATAGCTTGATTCATATTGTACAAAGACAACTTGCTTCATTCCCACTCCACCATTTCTTATTGGGTTTGGAAAACAATTAATTTGTGTTTGCTTATAGTTCGTGCACTTACAATTCTTAGATATCTAGAAAATGTTGCTGTAAGATTTGTTTTTGTTAATTAATTAGCACGATACATTATTTTTCCTAACATTTTTGTAGGAATAGAATATTTTCATTTATTATTTCAATTGATTGGTTTTCGTTAATTAGTTATAGGATTCATTATATAAATATCCCTTTTTCATGAGATGTAAAGGCATACAGAAATACGAAGAAGTGTTCTGTTGTTTCTCTAAATCTACTTGTTATCAAAGCCATTGCTACCTTTTGAGGCGAGTCTTCTACTTCACAATACCATGGTTTCTTTTTCTCGAAAAGAGGCCCAATTTTCTCCCTCACTTATTGTCACAGGCCATCCCCAAGGGAGTAACTTTCAAGTATCTTTGGATTTAATCCCAGGAAATAAGGAGATCGATGATGATGTCACACATCATATTGATGTGGGGTGGATGAAATGGAGGCTCACCTCCGCAGTCTTCTGTGATATAAAGGTACCACTAAAACTGAAAAGGAAGTTCTATGGAGTGGTGGTGGACCAACTCTGTTGTATGGGGGAGTGTTGGCTAGTCAAGATTCACAAAATTCAAGTTGTGGAAATGAGGATGATGAGATGGATGTGTAGTCACACTAGGAGGCATAAATTAAGAATGAGCTATTCAGGGAAAAGTGGAAGTGGCCTCTAGAGTGGACAAGATGAGGGAAGAGAGGCTGAGATGGT
>NW_025870682.1:0-1557 GCF_002878395.1 Capsicum annuum
CTAACAATTTCACCAGTTTAATTGTTGCTATGCTTCATCCCTAATAAATAATACTACTATTTGAACTTGTTGGTATTCTAGTAAAATCAGATGTTTGAGAATTTTGATGAATGACATACATGCTGACATGCAATTAAGAATAAGAACCATCATATAAGAAACTTCGACAATATTTAAGTATGAATCTTTGTCTCATGTCTCGATGAATTGTTACTATAATTAAGCTATGATACCAAATTACCAAATAGCTTTTGACAAATATTCTAGTAAATATCTTTGCTCACACATGACACAACAAGATAAAAGTTATGTATAGCTCCAAGAATGCACGATCATTTGTAGAGATATATCTTTTACTAGTTTATTGCTCTCAGGCAACAAAAATATCTATTACATATGAGCGATGATCAATATGTAGGGCAAGTTACTTTTTGATTGATTGGTCGATCAAAGTATCAAACATAACTATATTTTCTAGCTAAATATACATATTATCAAAAGTACTTTTTATGTATATTATATATCTCTAATATACAAAAAAATAAATTAAAAAAATACACTAACTGATTATTATTTTGGTCGCGATTACTTATGTCAGTTTCTCTCATTTATATTGGCCATGCTTATCTGCTAGCTTGTCTATTGATTTAATAAAGTTGCAACACTAATTAATAAAACTTTTCTATGATTCATTCTCTTTTTCTTATTTTCTTCAAGCCTCAAGGTAATAAATTTTATGCCCTTCTTTGGTATATTCTTGTTTTCTATTCTTTTCCCTATATACCTGTTCCCACTTTTGTCAAAAATACCCTGATTAAATATAAGACTACTTTTACTTGAATCCGCCGTAGGAATGTTGACAGCTATGTACTATATACTTCTATGATATCATTGATATTTATCCCTTATATTTATTTGGCTTGTTCTTCTTGTCCCATACCTTATATAAAATTACAGTAAAATCTTTGTAATTTACACTAGCACTCAAAGTTTTTTGGGGAGTACTTACTATTAAATGGCAAGAATGTGTTTATATATATATATATATACTAGTTTAGCCGCACGTATTTTGCACGTGTAACTTTTAATTATTTAAAATTAGATAAGTTTTTAATGAAGTATAAAAAATTTATAAGGAAAATTTAAATAAAGAGACGACAAAACTAAAAAAAAAATTAACTACCCACTCTATTTCCGGTAGGCTTTAACAATTCAATCACCACATAAAATTACTTTTTTAATAAAACATATTTATAAATCAAACAGGATTTGATTTTAGATTCCTATATGATTTGTATTAGAACATAAGAGGACTCCTGTGTTATAATGAAAAAAGGACTCATCATAATTTTTTATTTCACCAAGAATGTTATAAAATAAGAAAGAATAAAGAAGAAGAGTAGAGAGAATGTTATAAAATAAGAAAGAATAAAGAAGAAGAGTAGAGAGAATAGAGAGAGTAATTCTTATTTCTTCTCTTGAGGGATCAGAGATCATAAGATTGTGAATACAATGAACAAAACCCCTCTATTTATAGGAAAAATTTAATCCTAATCT
>NW_025870683.1:0-1006 GCF_002878395.1 Capsicum annuum
CAAGACTGCAACTTATGGCATAGAAGGCTTGGGCACCCTTCTTCTCATGCTTTGCAATCACTTAATCTAATAAGACGCAAAACATACTTAGAGGTTCTAAATAAATGTTGTCACACTGTCTTTTTAACTCCCAAAAGATTTGATTTTTAGTTTGAAAGAGTTTTTATTATGAAAGTGAAAAAAGATTAAAAATTTATTTCGAAAAAGGACTATTTACAATTTTTATTCAGAGTCAACACTTGGCATAATTCGGTGTGCCAAGTCACCTTTGAAAAATCCTTTTCAAAACTGTTTTGACTCTTTTAAAACTAGTTTGCGAACAGAGATTCCGGCTAAGGAATTCTGTTGAACGAGGAGAAGGTGTTAGGCACCCCTCGTTTCCGTAGTTTGAACACTATCACTTGGTGTAGCGTATCGGCTAATTTTACACTACGAAGTTATAAACTACACAAAGCATGCAAAACAATCAATCAAGCAAACAAAACATAACAAAACAATTCAAAATTTAGTGTCCAGTCCAATTATACAGTCTGAAATAGAAAAATGCAAAAACTATAAAACCTATTCTAAATTAGACCTAAACTAAGATCCAATACTTTACCTGATTCCTCGGGACTTGATCATGAACTTCCTTCGAGGACATAAGACATCGGGGCATTCCATGGTGAATAAATACATGAAACCTCGGGGCATTCCCCGGCCAAATGAATACACTTAAATAAAATATGATAAACTAGAAAGAAACATTCCCACACACATTCAAACATTCAACCAAACATAAGTTTTAAATTTTCCTACCCAAATCTACATTTGCCTATCCGAATCGACCTATCACAAGAGACTATCAAATTTAACAAAGTCGATGCTTATCACGAATTAAGCGACTATCAATGAATCAACATAAACTAATACTCACTTTTATCAATGTTTTTAATTCCCTCCCCTCAAATCTCATTTTCGATCAAACAATCAACTTCAATATAGAAACAACCAATCAAAGCCACGA
>NW_025870684.1:0-3614 GCF_002878395.1 Capsicum annuum
CATTTAGCCTACCTCACTCGTATACTCAGTACATTCAGACGTACTGATGCATTTGCGCTATGGTGCTTTCTCTTATGTTACACCATAGTTCAGAGACATGAGCTCCAAATCAACAGTAGATTCGAGGATCAGCAATCAGAGTTAGACATGACTCCTCATCCTTCGAGAACAAAATGATTTCATTTCTATTTTAGTTTTCACTTTATTTCAGTAGTTGGAGTTAGTTGGGGACATGTCCCATCAACTCCTTATTCAGTTCAGTTAGAGGCTTTTGGACTAGATGTCAGATTAGATATTCAGACTTTAGTATTTATGTTTCTTTTTGGTATTGATATACCATATTTTTCAAATATGTATTAGTATTGAACCTTATGGCCTTATAGTTTATGTTTTCGCATATTTTATGAGATATTATGCAGTTTACAGGTCCAGATATCAGTCATGGGTTAGCTTGTGGTACTTCGAGGTCATGAGCACCATGTAGCATTTCGGTTTAGAAAATTGGGGCGTACAAACTTGGTATCAGAGCCTAAGGTTCAATAGTGTCCTAGGAAGTCTAAAAGTTGTATCAAGTAGAGTCTAGTACATGGGCGTGTTATGTACCACACTTATGTGCAAGAGGCTATGAGATGTTTTAGGAACAGTTTCCCTTCTTTCATATCTCAATATCGTGCTATAGCAAGTTTCTTTAAGGAAGACATGTAGATTCATATCATGCACCCCTTATGTTCACTTTACCTTACTTTCAAGGTAATAGAAATAGTGAAGTTCAAAGTCCTAAAGACAAGGCTTTCTCACATAGTCCCTACGGTTAGTTATGAGATTAGCAACAAACTCAAACAGTATCCCATCAGTTCATTATTGTTCCAAGGTCGTACAGATTTTATTCATGATCATGGAACTCATTCTTGAACCCAGAAGTTTAGCAGTAGTAGAGTTGGGATAGTATTATTCTATTTGATCAGTTTATGTATTAATGGGGATTAGATCAGTAGGCTTGAACAGTACGAGCTAAACACTTAATTTTATTGACTCAAAATTAAGCATGAAGGTGTGAATGTGATATTAGCAGTATATGAGGAAACAGAATCAGATGATGTGTTTAGTAAGACAGACAGGTGTTGAACCTAATGTAGGTATGTGATAGTAGATCAAGTACCTAAGCCAGGCCCTCAAATTGCAGTAGTAGAGCCAGTATGTATGGAAAGCAGTAAGGGAAGACAATTCCAGACCCATTCTCATCTCAGTGCAGAGTTTTTCACTTCAGCTATCGTGAAACCAACTCAGTCATTGCATACAAACTCTATGGTCATGAACTATAATCATGTATGAATTCAATTTCCAGTATAAGGAGTCCCTTTTACTCCACAGTACGAGCCATGTTCCATGAGAACAATCTACTTTCACACACTTTCCATGGGATTATATGCACCTTCAGTTCCCAGTATAAAGGGTTCAATTCCAGCTCCCTCAGTATTTGAATCATGTCTTACGAGTACAGAAAACTCTAGATTAGGTCATGCAGCTCATGACTCATGTAAGCATATCATGCTTTCCAGTACACTTAGCTTCCATGACTCATGCTATGCCCCTACAGATTAGATACATTTACACTATGTCATGTATATCCTCAGCTCAGACCTTATTGGTAAATCCAAACTATTGATATTTTATTCCTCAATTTTTAGTCATGTGCCAAGTTTAGTTTGTATCTATTCATGTTTTAGGTCCTTTTGATTTACTTCTCTAGTTATCTCTCCTTATGGAACAGTGTAGTGATGAGCAGGTCTTTAGATAAGAGAAGATTGTTGCATGCTTACTTTGCACGAGGGTGTAGTTGTGAAGATAGGCTTGAATGTCATGATAAATATGCAAGTAAACGTCTAGCAAGGGTTCGTATTTAGAAGTTGGGAAAGTACAAAGTGTAAGTGTACATTTAGATCCTTGACTTATGTCAGTCCCCAGCATGTAGCCATCAAAAACTCAGTTGCCAACTCAATTATAGTTTCAGTATCCAGGACTCAGTGATCAGTGTTCAGTCCTTGAATTCAGTACTTCTGTACTAGCTATAGGCTTAGTTATAATGTCATTTTTAGTTCAGTAACCAGATTTAAAAATCAGTTCAGTTCCAGACATGCTTTACCATAGCATTCAGGTTTTCAGTACTCAGTTATCTGTGTTTCAGTACCCCAGTTTATAGAATACCACAAATCCATGTCGTACGCTTGGTCTCGCATTTGAAAATAATATAGACTTCATGAATCCATACTCAGATACCTCATTCTACTCAGTTAGTCCTTATCTCCTATGCATAAAACTCAAAAATCTCAGCCCAGCTATTGAGACTAAGTACAGTTTAGCTTTGCAGATCCAGTATTCAGCTATCAGTTATTCAGTTAATCAGATAAGTTAGTGTATTTATGCACTCGTGTTCAGCTCAGTTCATGTATCATGTCTCAATTTCAGATCCTAGCTATTTAGTCATAACTCAGTTCCTAGGTGTCTTGCGCATCGCCTCAATTTCCCTCAGTAGATCATCCAAGTCAGTATTCTTTGAGGGACATAGTGTCCCAAGGGGGAGATACATTATACCCCCAAAATTTCATGACATAAACATGCTACTATATATTCTTTTGATGAATCCAGTTTGGAGAAGCGGTACTCATAAGTTAACCCTCAAACACCAACTTCAGTCGTATGCCATGTTTTCAAGATTTAGTTCAGATCATGATATTCAGTATATCTACCACGTCCCATAATTAGTTATGTTATCATGTTTCCGATCATGCATATGGAGTAATTAATCTCAAACTTATCGGTATTATCAGTTCAAGGTAACAGTTTTCCTTAAACTTACTCGTTATTATGTTCATATTTCAGTGCCAAACTTGGTATTCAGTTCCATGCTCAGTTTTTAGTTCAAACTTGATACCTTTACCATTACATGTTCATGAGTAAGTTTAGTCATGAATTCACGCATCAGATATGTGTGATCAACTCATTAGCACTTTCAGTCATGCATTCACATATTATGTCAGTCATATAATCATGGATCAGATATGCATAGATTCAGCCTTTCAGTTATGCATCAGATATGCATTCTCATTTTGAGAAAACTTACTTTATTAGAATCCTCAGTCTTATATTCATGAATCAACTTCCCATGCATCAGATATGCATGTTCAATATGTTGTGCTCAGATTTCAGTCATGCTAGTCATGAACCCATGTTTCAATATTGTATGTCTTGTACGTACTTCATCTTATCATCTCTCCTGCGTCAGTTAATTTCCATTCAAGGACGAATGTTCCCAAGGGGGAGATATTGTAATACCCCGTATGTTTCTAAGCTAGAAGACGAACCATTTTTCCTACGTATGAAACCTCCTATCCTGTGAGTAGCATTTTAGTGCATGACTTACAATGAGTATCCTAGATATATGATAGATTATGATACATTAAGCATGTTCATATGAGTCACTTAAGGTAATACAAGCTAAGAGTTTTTGAATCCATCAAGTTTTAGTGTTCGATTTTGTAAGGGTCATCTTTGAATGAGTATAACTCGATGTTAATATGGTATTTCTGCATATTTATACCCACCAAATTGTAGAT
>NW_025870685.1:0-4732 GCF_002878395.1 Capsicum annuum
AAATGTATAATAATCTATTCTATTTGTACTATATTTAATATCTTGTTTAAGATTATTTATGCTACTAACTATTTCTTCTTATTCTCTTTTTAATGAATTTTTTAAACTATCTAAACTTTTATCTTTGCTTTTTTCTAGATTTTGTAAGGTTTCGTCTATCCATTTTAATTTTTCTATTAGATTTTCCATTATTTCTCTAATTTGTTTTCTATAATTAATTTCTTTATGTAGGTTTTCTTGGTGTGCTCTAATTTTCTTAATATATCCTGACATTTTTTAGTCTGTATAATATCCATCTGAATCTAAATAATATTGTTGTTCATAATATATGTTTAAGTTTTCTATACTATTTAATAATTCTTCCTCTTCATAATCGTGTAATTTTTCCCATATTATTTTTTTTATGTCCATAATTTCTATATCTCTAAGTATATATAAAACAAGCATTTTAATATCTTCTGTCATTTAGGCTTGATTAAATGCTTTTTCATAATATTTTTCAGTTGTTTGTTTTAGTCTAAGTAGTTCTTGCATATTTTCATTAAGGAATTCTATATATTTTACATCCTTAGTTTCCATGTATTTGTCTAAATTTATTTTTATTTGTTTTTCTACTAGTTGTATGTTTCTCATATCTTTTTTTTCAAAATTCTAAATATTCATAATTTATCATAGTTAGTGTGTGGGTTTGACATGTAAGTATTTATAAGAGTAGTTCGGTAGGTGTGATATATAATTAATTCTAGTCATAAAATATCTATCAAATATTTTTTCCAATATGATTTTTCTTATATCCATTATTTCTATATCTTTAAGTACATAAAAAATGAGTATTTTAAATTTATCTACCATTTTGTTAAATAAATAATTATCCATTTTTCATAAAATTGTTATTTTTAAAATATTCCCTTCAATCATGCACATAACAAAATATGATCACTTTAGATTGCTATATACAAGATTATTCTTAAATAAAATATTCTTCGGTCACATTAGCATGGTAATCTGGATACTTTTCCCTTAAACAGCGCCTCTACTTTGGTTACTCCCCTATCACGGCTTTCTTGCCTCACCGGCTTCACCTTTAGGATGGCATAGTTCTTAGGGATTTTTATCCTTTTCCACTCCGCTAATAAACTTCTTAACATGCTATTTTTTGAATAATTCTACTATAAAGCAACTAACATGAACTTATTTTATCATATCATGATTGTTAGGAATTTATGAATTTAGCTATTCATAATAATAAATAAATATACCTGTTCTGGTAGTTTTGATAATTCTAAGCTTTGTTCCTCCATAGATTTTTCCATTAAAATATACCTATTTTTTAATAAAAAAGCAAAATTTTTTGTTGTGGAGAAGAGATTTTTTGCTTCAATGTATGAAGGCTTGCCTTCATCTGAGCAAGTGCTCGTTTATTTATATGAAAATGCGTACACTATTTTTCTTTACATCTGTCAGCTACTTTACAAAAATAAGAAAAATGTTTCTGCAAAGAGTCCTAAAGCTAATGTCTAATCTAATAATGGTACTACTTGCCAAAAATCTAATAATGACACTACTTGCCAAAAATCTAATAATGACATTACTTGCCATAAAATACTAAGAAAAGTCAAAAATCTTAGTTACATGATATTTACGTAAAGCTTATCTAGCTATCTTCCATATTTCTTTTTCTCCTTGAATTACTTTCTTTGTCTTCTTTCTTTATCCGTAGTTATCTTCTTTTTATTGCTCTGTATCTCCATTATTGCTTCATATCTTGCATTTTCCAGCTGTCTCTTTTATTTTCTTCTATTCCAGTTGAACTTTTGGGACAATATTATCTTCTCCATTATATTTTGAACATTGATGGTCTGGATATTTGTGTCCAATTAACTTGCAATATCTAGTTAATAATTCTTTCAAAATAAATTTTTCTCTAATGGCTCTGGCAATAGGTTTTTTCTCTGAATTAAGTAAAGTCAAGATCCATTGCCTAACGTCTTCCATTTTGCTTCTCATAGTTCCTTTGAATTTGAGTATACTATTACATTACCTCTTGAATAATAACTCCATATGGGATTTCTATTGCAAAAAGTGTTTGCTAACTCTTGAAGAATTGTGGATAGTCCGATAATTCTCTTATTTGCATAAAAATTTGGTATCTCAATTCTAGGTATTTCTGGTTGTGGAATAATATCTTCTGGTATAATCACATCTCGGGTCATTCCTATTTTTACAACTTGTATAGGTGATTTAACTTCATCATACAATATCTCTATTGGTGCCGTGTAAAATTTTATAAAAAATAGGTTACCTTTGGTTATTCTTTTAAAAATATTAAATAAATCATGTATTTCTGGTGTATTGGATATTTCATTTCTGGCTTGGGTATATATGGTACTAAGTAGTCCATATTCGTAACATGTTTTAACTAGACTTGGTTTGGTTTTGGGTAAAGCAATTAGCTTATTGTATCCGGTTAGCTTCTGGGTTATATAATTCGTATGTGGCTCTTGGATGTTTATAGCTTTGGGGTTGGTGTTTAAGAAGGTTTGTATTTTGTAAATATTTTCTATGTATGTTTGGGCTGTATAGTTGTAGGTCTTTTAGTGTTGGTTTAAACTTTCTCGGTATGTGGCAATTTGTGGGGGTATGAACATAGGATCTTTTGGTGTATTTTGAATAAATGGTTTGTCAAATAGCCTGTTTAGGTTCATATTGGTGTTTTTCCTAACTCCTTTGCTTGTACCTGCAGAAGTAGATTGATAAACGTTATGGGTTTTATAGAGTGTCCCAACGTCTCCTTCTAGCTCTGGAATTTTAATGTCTTCCGATCGACATAGCTCTGCACACTGCTGAGTTAGCTGATTTGTAGCTATAGACTTCAGTTTAACTTCATTAGTCTTTAGCTTTTCAATTTCATTACCCGTACTGTCCACTTTCATTGAAAGCGTAGTTAGGGTGTTGAATATCTTTTCTAGAGTATCTTCTTCTATTATATCAGTCTGTGTAGCTTTGTCTTGATATGTAATCTGTAATAACATTTTTGTTAGTACTAATTATTTCAATTATAAATGTGAAATTTAATATATTCAAGACTAGTCTCCGAATCTCTTTTGTTGTAACTGAATTTTGTATTTTCTTTGTTAGCCACCAACGTACCTGTGTATTATCTGTTCGTACAATAAAATTGTTATGTACAATACATGGCTCAAATGCTAATAAACATTTATATAATGAGCATAATTCTTTTCTCTTTATTTCCCATTTTATTTCTGTTTCATCAAACGTACCTGAGTAGTATCTACAATGGTGTTCTAATTTTTCTTCTTCATATCTATATTTAAGTACTCTTCCATAACTACATTCACTAGCATCTACTTCTACTATATATATAAATTGGGAAAAGGCATCGTTTCCACCTTAAACTATACCCGAAAAGTCTAAGTCACACCTAAACTATACTAGTGACATATTACACACCTTAACTATAAAAAAATGATATTATTACCTTCCCGCAACTCCCATTCTAAGGCGCGTGTGTTACACTTATTTTAGGCGCGTCTAGCCTATTAAATAACAAAAGTAAACGGCTAAAAACATTAAGGGAAAAGTCATCGTTTCCACCCCAAACTATAGTTGAAAAGTCGAATCCATACCTAAACTATATAAGTGACCTATTACACACCTTAACTATAAAAAAGTGATACTTTTTACTGACGTGGTGCTGACGTGGCAGCGCGTGTAAAACACTACACCACATGCAAGTGGTGGTAGCCTGACAGGGTGTAAATGGTTTCACTTTTTTATAGTTTAGGTGTGGCTTTGACTTTTCGGGTATAGTTTGGGGTGGAAACGATGCCTTTTCCCTATATAAATTTTCTACTTTCATCTGTAAATTGTAATTTTGGTAATTATTTACAAAGTATTTTTATTTCTGAACTTGTTTTTTATCTTTTTCATTATAATTATATTCTACATCCTTTTTTAATTTTTTCTGTAAGGGCTTTAGATTTTCTGTTAATTTTGGTATATATTCTCTTACTTGGTTTACTAATCCTAAAAATGATTGTAATTTCTTTTTTGTATCTAATTCTTCTTTTGAATTTATTATTTTTTGTACTATATGTTGTTGCATTTTTACTCCACTTTTATCTATTTGTATTCTTAAAAATTCTATCTGATTTCTCATAATTTCAGCTTTCTTTTCACTTAAACTTATTTTTGATTTTTCTATTATATCCGTAAATAGTTCTAATAATTTTAAATGTTCTTCTTTGGTATTTGTATATAATAGTATATCATCTATACATGGTATACAATTAGGCAATTGTTTAAAATAATTATCTATAAAATGTTGATATCTACCTGGTGCATTTTTACATCCAAATGGTAGTATATTCCATTCATAAAATCCTTGTGGTACCGTAAATGTGGTTAATTCCTTAGATTCTTCTTCTAACTTTAAATGGTAAAATCCTGATTTACAATCAGATTTACTAAAGTAATTATATCTTTGTATTTGTCTTATTTTTAATATCTTATTTGATATTGGGTAATTATATGTCATAGTTTTTGCATTTAAATTTCTATAATCAATAACCATTCTACTTTTTTCTCTTTTTGTTCACTATGTTTATTTACTATAAATGCTGGGCTATTATGTTTACTATTACTTTTTTGTATATATTGTTTTTCTAATAATTCTTCTATGTGCATTTAAAAGAATTTAAAATGCACATAG
>NW_025870686.1:0-3052 GCF_002878395.1 Capsicum annuum
ATATTTAAGAATTTATTTAGATTTTGAAATATAAGTTACACACTAATTTGATTTTTAGTTCAAACAATAGTAAAAAGAATAATATATATATATATATATATATATATATATATTATTCTTTTTACTATTGTTTGAACTAAAAATCAAATTAGTGTGTAACTTATATTTCAAAATCTAAATAAATTCTTAAATATTATGACACCATCCTATTTATAATTTTATTTTTAAAAAAAATTGAACTACAACTCTGCACATTAAATTATTTAAGGTATAATATATATTTATATACAATTGTGATACAAGCATACGTCAGAATGTGTTCATACATGTATAAAGATGTGTGTATATACAGAAGTACTTTTTGAAGAATTAATAAGGATGAAATAAGAATTGTTAAATTAATTCAGTGAAAAATGACTGGTGAAATTGAATTTTGTTACAAACTAATTTATCGACTAAAACTATGTCAAAATTAACTCTTCCAAGAAAATTTTAGTCCACTATCCTAATCTCCATAACTCGCCCCAACACCTCATCAAACCCAATCCCTTATTTCTATTCCCTAGACGTACCCCACTCCCCTACATACTACCCTTTTCTTTCTCACTTCAACATACAAACACACCTAGAAATTAGTATGATCACTGACAAATTCATCCATCCCTACAAAATTCCCTAAAATTCACACAATTTTAAGATCAATCCATTGGGTTATTCACCCCAAGAACGTCTATATCTTCAAAAGTCAATATGGGAGTAGGTAAACCCATTCTCCTTTGTTCGTTTAACATCAGCATTACTTGGTCTTTGTTGCCCTTACGATTTTATCGGTTGAACAATTCAAATTTGAATTTTTTAAAGCTTTTTTTATAAGTTGGTTGAGCCATCAGGTTTGACTATAAAAGGGGTCTTTCTCATCCCCTTTAGGGGAGAGGAAAGTGATAGAGAACTAAAGCAATTTTTGAGTTTTTTCAATTCACGACTACTCTATTCTTCTTTGATATTCTTATTAATTTTCAACGCACTCATCCCTTACTATCTTATTCATCACTCGAATTCAAAGTCAGTGGAGGAGTCTCCTCATCATATACTCGCTGTCTTAATTTGCTACCCCATAATGGATAAATATTTCTGCATTTTCTTCCCCACATCTGTTGTGATTCTATATTTTCATGTGTTTCTTATTTTGAATATGTTATAGCCGAGTTTAAATCATGCTTTAGTTTTCAATTAAAATCTCATTACATACTATCTCGATCAATTGATTTACATACATTAGTTAAAAGTATAAGTTTTATCATTTTTATCTTCATGGTGTGGTTCATAATTGACTGAAGGTTCCTCTATTAATTAATCATGTATTCTATCTATTTTAAATTCGTTAGAAACAGCAAAATGATAAGGTTTTTCCTTTTTTTCTTAGGAAGTAAAAATATTTGGTTGTAGTTTGAGGTTATGCAGTTAGATTTAAATAACTCTTTGAGTACTCAAATACATTCTTGAACCTAGGATAAACTTTATTTGATAGAATAGTCTTCATCGTGTCTTTATTTGATCGCCTTGTAAGGACACAAATAGGTTTGTGCTTTGCTTGTGCATTTTTAATTTGTCCCAAAAAGAAAACAATTTTTAGCTACAAAGAAGTTCTTTCAATCTTTAATAAAATATACTAAAATGATTCAGTTGTTGCACATTTATTTTATAAAGAGTGGAAAATAATGACCTTAATCATGATTGAAATGGTGTTTTGATTTTGTCAAAGTGATACATAGATGTTATGCCATTATATCCGGGCATTTTATTTTCTATTATGAGTTATTTAAAAGGTTTCCTTTTCGGGTGTTGTTCAAGTAAAATATAAATGGTAAGGGATGTGTTACATGCTACATAAAGTTTGTTGTTGTTGATGTTCTGTCTTCTGAAGAGTACATGTACATTTATACATTACAGTTTATGTGATTGTAATGACCAGTGTCAATTTTCTTAGTTTTAGTACCTCTGTTTATCTTTCTTCCATGAACTTTCTTCCATCTCTTCCATTGTACTCAATGCCTATTTCTTCATCGAGTCAAACCCCATACCAAGTCCATAAATAGGCTGATATAGATGGATATTATTCAATATACAATGAATATACTCTGAAAAGCAGCCTACATACGTTGTTATATGTTGTATATGAAAATGGAAGAAAAATTTGTAGGTTTCCACACTTGCATACAGTTTATATACAGGAAAAAACAAAGAAAAATGCTACTGATATTCAACTGGTAAATAAGAAAAAAATAAACGTATGTCTAGAATCTGAATAGATTATAGTCGCGGACAAGAAGGCCCAATTTGTCCCCCATTCCTTTCTTTATTTGTAATTAATTAGTTGTTCTTATTTTCACATTAACACTAACATTTAACTAATTAATATAGATAAATTCTCTAATATGTCGCCATTTTTATTTTATCTTCATTTTCTTTCCTTTGATTATTCAAGTTTGCATATCCTATTTATCTTTACTAAAAATTAAACAAAAATGAAATTTATGTCAATCTTATTGAAAGTAAGTCTTTTAGTATTAAAATGCCAATATATTCATTCGTGTGTTAGTTGGTCTCATTCAAGCTAAACAAAATTTTCTTATACTTTATTACTAAAAAAGAATATCTTTCTTGAATTATTTTTTTCTTCTAAAAAGTCTAAGCTTTTTCATAATTGGTTAAAGTGTTCCTTACTCATTCTAATTTTTTTTTTTTTTTATCTTCAAAATAAAGAATGTTTCTAACATTGACTATCAAAATTTGATTTTTATTTAAAAATAACTTTTTTTAATAACAATAGCAACAATAAGAAAAGAAGAAGAATGAGAAGAAGAAGAAGAAGAAGAAGAAGGAGGAGGAGGAGGAGGGGGAGGAGGAGGAGGGGGATAAGAAGGAGGAGAAAAAGAAGGAGAAGAAGAAGAAGGAGAAGCAGGAGGAGGAGGAGGAGAAGAAAGAGTATAAGAAGGATAAGAAGGAGTAGAAGAAGAAGAAGAAGAAGAAGAAGAAGAAGAAGAAGAAGAAG
>NW_025870687.1:0-694 GCF_002878395.1 Capsicum annuum
ATTTTATTTCTCTCTAACACTTATTGAGTCTATATCCAAGTTCTTGAGTTAATTTTCAAGTTGTTATTGAAGGTTGTGGATGGCTCTTATTGTTGTTGTTCTTGATGTCAATTTGTTGTGTTAAATAAGTAGCTTCCAAGGGGTTGTTTGATCTTGAAAACGAGAGAAATAAGAGTATACTTCTTGTTTGTCTTGGAAACATTTCCAAGGTATCACCAAATGTAATACCCCAAAAAATTTTCTTCGTAAAGATTTCTGAGAAACGTATCGAGTTCTACACTTTAGAGCGATCCATAAATTTTTTGTGTAGTATTTCTAAGATGTTAACCTACCATTACGTATAGTATCGAATAAGCTTTCCAATGATATGTGGATCATCGAAAATGGACACTCGAGCGATGAATTATGGCCATTCCGATAGAACTACGACCATTCCGATCGAACTGTGAATAGTAAAACGTGCAGGAAATTAAAAATTACTGCAGCCAGGCGAATTTCAGGGTCAACTTCAAACGACCATAACTCCTTGTACATAATGATCTGGTTGAGCTACTATATATCAACGGAAATCTCTAAGAGTCCTCATTCTAACGAAATTGGTTTCATCTAATTTGGTTGTTGGAGTAAAACGTTATGGTCAATCTACTTCAGCCTATCAAAATAGTCCACCAAAGGACAGATTTGATATTATTTA
>NW_025870687.1:794-1296 GCF_002878395.1 Capsicum annuum
CATAATTGAACCTTCAAAGTTCATTTTCTCCATGAAATATTTGGGATAATGAAACCCTAGCCAAATTTCACCTTTAAATACCTTTCAATTTCACCGTAGAAATTCAAAATTAATCCGATAAACGAACTCCTCATTTCAAGACCTTCGAGGAGCACCTATTATTTTTCTAAACAGGATTCCGTAATCAAGAAGTCAATTTCAAGGTATGTGGAGTTTTGAAGAAGAGCAATCTTCCGTTCTTGTACCCAAAGCTTTAATTTTATTATGGTTTTACATGATTTTGCAAGTTAGATTATGTCTAAATAATTCAATTTTGAGATTATGATGGTTGAATGAATAAACTTTGATTTATATGATTATCTCAATGTTTTCATGATATGATTTAATAATTATCATTGCGAATTACACACTTTTACCACAAGGTGGTATTTTGAATGATTTTGGGACATATGTCGAGATGGTATTCTGGAATAATATTTTGAGATATGTGTCAAGCTTTATG
>NW_025870688.1:0-2895 GCF_002878395.1 Capsicum annuum
TGAATCTTTCTAGGCTAATGACTCATGCCCAATAGATTGAGGTAGACGAGATTACGGAGAGAGATAGAATGGGAGGCAATAAGAGATCTAGGTCCAAGCAGCACGGACAGGGTCAAACTAGATTGCAAAGAGGGAGTCATCCTCAGTATCAGGATCGTTCATCTATGCCAGCACCGTCATCTGCTAGTGCTCCCGTGCCTAGAGGTAGGCAGGAGCAAGGTACCAGGTCATATGAACCCAGGTCCTAGTACAGTGCTGGAAGTAAGCCAAATTATCCCTTGTTTCCTAAGTGTGGTAGGGCTCATTTGGGTGAATGTTGGGGTGAGAAGAGGGGTTGTTTTCGATGTGGTGACATGGGTCATAGAGTTAGAGATTGTCCACAGGATGGACAAGGGCGTCGTGACTATCACCCTTAGACCCAGACTCAGACTATAAGTGCTCCAGTTCTAGCGACTCGCCCAGCCCTAGCTCAGGGCGCCTCTTCTAGCAATGCTGGAGGGCAGTGCCAGAATAGATTTTATGTTTTACCATCTCGCCAGGAACAGGAGGACTCTCTCGATGTTGTTAGTGGTATGCTTCGTATATTTCAGTTTGATGTGTATGCTTTGTTAAATCCTGGATCCAGTTTCTCATATGTTACACCTTTGATTGCTGTGAATTTTGAAATGAGTCCTGAGATTATTCCTGAGCCTATCCTAGTTTTTACCCCAGTGGGTGATTCGATTGTTGCCCAAAAAGTGTATAAAAAGTGTCCTGTTATCGTTCTTCATAGAGTCTTGTTGGCTGATCTGATTGAGTTAGACATGGTAGATTTTGATGTGATTCTGGGTATGGACTGGCTATATTCTTCTTATGCCTCTATTGATTGTCAGACCTGAGTGGTCAAGTTTCAATTTTTGGGTGCATCTGTGTTTGAGTGGTCTGGGAATTCTTTGTCACCCAAGAGTCATTTTATCTATTACCTCAAAGCTAGAAAGCTTATTTCCAAGGGGTGTATTTACCATTTGGTTAGAGTCAAAGACACTAAGTTTGAGACTCCAACTCTCCAGTCTATTAACGTCATCAATGAGTTTTCTGATGTCTTTTCAGATGATCTCCTAGGGATACCTCCTGATAGAGAGATAGAGTTCGGGATTAATCTTCTTCCCTATACTCAGCCCATTTCTATTCCTCCTTACCGTATGGCCCCTGTAGAACTTAAGGAGTTAAAAGACCAACTCAAAGATCTACTAGATAAGGGTAGGCCCACTGTTTCTCCTTGGGGTGCTCCTGTGTTGTTTGTGAGAAAGAAAGATGGCTCTTTGCGTATGTGCATTGATTACCGCCAACTGAATAAAGTCACCGTAAAAAATAAGTACCCCCTTCCGAGAATAGATGATTTGTTTGACCAATTGCAAGGTTCAAGCTATTTCTCAAAGATAGACCTTCGTTCCGGCTATCATCAACTCAAAGTTAGGGAGTGTGACATCCCAAAAACCGCTTTTTAAACTCGTTATGGCCATTTTGAGTTTCTTGTTATGTCTTTTGGGTTAACTAATGCCCCAGCAGCTTTCATAGACCTCATGAATCGAGTGTTCAGATCATATCTAGATATGTTTGTCATAGTGTTCATCGATGATATACTGGTGTACTCCTATAGTGAGGGTGAACATTTTGATCATCTCCGAACTGTCTTGCAAACCCTTAGAGATCATAAATTGTTTGTGAAGTTCAGTAAGTGTGAGTTTTGGCTAAGGTCAGTTGCTTTTCTGGGTCATATCATTTCTTCTGAGGGCATTAGAGTTGATCCCCAAAAGACCGAAGTTGTTAGAAATTGGCTTAGACCTATTTCTCTGTTTGATATCTAAATTTTCTTGGGTTTAGCTGGCTATTATCTCCGTTTTATTGAGGGTTTCTTATCTATAGCATCTCCTATGACTCGGTTGACCCAAAAGAAAGTGAAGTTCTTGTGGTCCGAATCTTATGAGAAGAGTTTTCAGGAGTTGAAGACTCAACTCACTTCAGCCCCTATTTTGACTTTGCCTGATGGTTCTGTGGTGTACTCTGATGCTTTGAGAGTTGAGTTGGGTTGTGTATTGATGCATAAGGGTAAAGTGATAGCTTATGCTTCTAGAAAGTTGAAACCCCATGAGAAAAATTACCCCACCCATGACCTTGAGTTGGCTGCTATTGCGTTTGCTTTGAAAATTTGGAGACACTATTTGTATGGTGTCCATGTTGATATTTTCACTATCATAAGAGTCTGCAGTATGTGTTTACCTAGAGAGAATTGAATCTTAGGCAGAGACGATGGTTAGAATTGTTAAAGGACTATGATATGAGTGTGCTGTACCATCTGGGCAAGGCCAATGTTATGGCGGATGCCCTAAGTAGAGTGTCCATGGGTAGTGTTTCACATATGGTAGAAGGTAAGAAAGAGTTGGCTCGTGATGTACATCATTTGGCTAGATTGGGGGTTAGGTTGTTTGACACTGCTGAAGGTAGTATAGGGGTTCAGAGTAGTTCCGAATCCTCCTTGGTTTCAGAAGTGAAGGAAAAGCAATACTTAGATGCTAGTTTGGTCAGACTGAAGGAGTCAGTCAAGGACCAAAAAGTAGAGGTTTTCTCCCAAGGGGGAGATGGTGTGTTGAGATTGCAGGGTAGATTGTGTATCCCGAATGTTGATGATCTGAGACAAAGGATTATGGCTGAAGTGCACGAGGCGCGATATTCTATTCATCCTGGTGCCACCAAGATGTATCGAGACTTGCGAGAAATCTATTGGTGGAGTGGCATAAAGAAAGATATAGCAGCATTTATAGCTATGTGTTCAACATGTCAATAGGTTAAGGTTGAACACCAAAGACATAGTGGTATGATGCAAGAGTTTAGTATTCCTACCTGGAAGTGGGAAGA
>NW_025870689.1:0-705 GCF_002878395.1 Capsicum annuum
ATTTAAGTGTAGAAAAAATATTTAAAATACCAACAATAAGAAAACATGAGTAAGCCAAAAAGAACATGTAATAGACTGTAGATATGCAAAAGGTAGAGCTAGTGTAACGCCCCAAAATCATATCCCGAGACATCACACGGTCCTTAGGATCAGAAGTGACCCCAAGCTAACCCTTCTACTGACATAACTTATAAGCAACTGAACAAAAAGTATAAATCTATAAAAATCTGTGGAAAATAACTCTTTTCTGAATATGATAGATACAAGACTAAATTTACAAGATTACAACTCTGCTTTTACAACCAAAACTGAAATGGAATACATCAACTTCTACTGACTGTCTATGAAGCCTCTACTAGTATTGACTATAGGTAGCTGGGTTATGACTCCCGACTATCCCAACTCAATACGACTGGATAAAGAAAATACAACACTTCTCGAACTCTATAACTAACTCAAGCCCTTGAATCAAAAGGACTCATCACCTGCTGACTGGATGCCGTGAACTGACTGGATCTGAAGATGTACACTATACCTTGTACCTACATTCCGAGAAAATGTAGCCCACATACGAATATGTGGGTCAGTACCATGGAAACGTACCAAGCATATGAGGGTACAATGCATATATAAAATAATATCTTAATATCATCACAGTTTATAAAATTATGCATGCTGATATAAATGACTCACTTAGCTCGAATG
>NW_025870689.1:805-1445 GCF_002878395.1 Capsicum annuum
TACTGACCCACATATTCGTATGTGGGTCAGTACCATGGAAACGTACCAAGCATATGAGGGTACAATGCATATATAAAATAATATCTTAATATCATCACAGTTTATAAAATTATGCATGCTGATATAAATGACTCACTTAGCTCGAATTAAAATCATCATAATCATAAGAGAGTAAAATATATCGGGTGAAACACGTGAATCATCATAATAAATCTCGATTCCAAATCATCAAAGCAATCAAATCACATAACAATTCTCTTTGAAGTATATGTTCATTAAATCTTTTGAAAACAATGACTTTCTCAAACTCAGTCTTTCAAACAAATATGTTTTCATCTCAGATAGAAGAATAAGAATTTTCATAGTAGATAGGAGAATACACACACACACATTGGGAGTCTCTTACAATCAACATAAACTATGTAAGCTACATGGAGTCCAACGTTCTACCCATGTTGGGGAGAGTCGCGCTATTCCTTGCCATCGGAGTAGGACCTTAAATCATCATCCAAACACTAGTGATCACTATATAAATCAGCCTCAGGCTCACATCCTATGGGGACACGTAGTTCTAGGAAAGTATCAAAACAGCTATACCTCCCGCTCGGTGCTAAAGACTACTCCCAGACTTAGCTCAGAT